>NC_000067.6:111127103-111327103 GCF_000001635.26 Mus musculus
CCAATATTCAACCTTTAATAAAGAAATAAAAGTTTTCTTTAATGGAGTCTCACCAGGTATAAAAACCATACTCAAGGGCAGACTCCAACCACAGCAGTGTGTACATGGCCAAAATAAACACCTTGGTGTTTTTGGAGATGTTTGGTCTCATAATGCTTTGAGTGCATTGTTTTGTATTTTACTAGTCTTTTGCGATTGTATTAGATTTTTAGTTCTTGTGTTTTCATAGGTTTAGTGTAGTATGTTTTTATTTTTATTATTATTTTTGTGTATGTATGTTTTCTTTTCATTTTGTTTTTATTTCCTTATTCTGTTGTGTTTGTTTTATTGTTTTCCTTATTTGTTTTCTAATTGTAGAGTAAAAGAAGGTGTGGAGTTAGATGTGTAGGGATTTAAGGAAGATGTGGGAGGAACTGACAGAAGAGAAATCATGTTCAGAATATATTATATGAAAAATTCCAATAAAACATGAAAAGTAAAAATGGAAAGAAAAATGATTAAATTTTATTTTATAATAAATAATCTATTAATCTAATTTGACCTATAAAGACCAAAGCACCGATTAAAATATGTTTTTATCAATGTCTTAAAGAACCAAATAATACTTTATATAGATAAGGAAGATAAATTGCCTACTTAATTTTACAAATAAGAGAAAAAGATTACAGAGATAAATGAACTGAAACTCATAGTGACACATCGTTTTCAAATTATTTCATTGGGGAATTATCTCTACATTTGGAAGAAGAGACGTCCTACAACCTTATGTATCTAAAGATCTTACACCTAGTGAATACTGTAAAAGGTGTTTATAGTCTTTGGACTTTGAGTTTCATTTATTAACAAACTAGACTCCCTACAATCTGTTCTTACTCCCACAGTGGGAAGACAATTAGAAAATCAGTATGCTTTCCTTTTTTCCAGGTCTTAATCCAAACATGAAAAGTGGTTTTATTTCTATAAGGAGTACTACTTTTGTTTTGTTTTGTTTTTTTCAGCTCTGGTAATTATATATATATATATATATATATATAGCCTATTTCTTTCTGTAGCTGTGGATCAGTTTAAAGGATTTTATGATGGAAATTTTGGTAACTTAAACATTTCTAAAATATCTCAAAATGAGCATTCTCAAATTACCTACAGTTGATTATTAGTTATTGCACCAAATATGTGCTCTTACAAAAATGTGATCTCTAATTCCCCTAAAAGGAGAGATTTTTCATTTCCTTGGCTTTTTTTTTTTAATTTCTGGTGCAATAAAAAAGGCTTATCATTATGGCTTCTACTTTAATGTATACAGTAACACTAGACACTGCAATTCATAACATAAACAAAATATTTTAAGTAATACAATTATTATGTTTCTAAATTAATAATTATATTGGAGATGAACAATTTTTGTGAATATTTCTTCTACAAAAGTATGTAAGGCTAATCGTTTTTAAAAGTAGAAGACATACTTAAAAAATAATTTATATGACAGTAGACATTGACCATGAAAGAAATCAGAGATAAAATCTTGGATAGATTGTCGATTATTATGAATGGTTTAAGCAAGCAGATAATTTTAAAAAAAATGAATTTAAGATAATTTATTATTAGTAAGAAATGAGATCAAATAAGTTAAAAAAGAAGGAAATATATATATATATATATATATATATATATATATATATTATTTTCCAGATCAAGAATCTGCATTGAAATAAAGGTAAAAATGTATAATACAACGAGAATTCTGCACAGGCTTATTAGACTTGAATTGCATCATGAATGGTTCATGGTACAATTTTACAAGCCACAAGAGTTACATTTATAGCCTGATGTCTTTAACAGCCAAGTCTGCAAAATAATTCAGTCACATACAATGAATGTTAATAATATCAAGTATCTGAGTTTATTATCCTTTTACATTAATGGTCAGAAATGAAACACACAGAATAATTTCATGACAGAAGGAATAATTGTTTCTGACTACACTGGGTTTCATTAAACAGTTAATAAAAGCCATCAAGTACATATTATGTTACATTAGCTATGATCAGGATTCCATATGACAAGTCATAATTATTAAAGGCAAATGGAGGGTATTTTCAAATGTCCCCTGGAGTGAGGTAGATGAAAATGCAGTGGTATACTCTTGAATGTCAAGGACATTTTGTGAAGTATGTAGTAGAAAATCATGTGTAATATGTAGCTTGGGAACTATTCAGTGCTCTTATGAAGACCTCAAAGTACCACAGTAAATGGTTTATTGAATATATCAAACTCTTTTATAGGTTCAAATGTATAACAAATATTTATAGAAAATCATTATTTCAGTGTCAGAGAGAATATGTCAGACCTAAATACACCAGTAGAATTTAACACATAAATAAATTGATAATGTCTTATTTCTCATTTTCTATGGCTTAAAAATAATTAGTCAAATTTTTACAATATATTAATTATTCTCTGTTAGAAAATTAAAGCAGTTATTGACAGAGTGACTTTTCTCAATAATAAAGTCAGTGGCAAGCTATGATTTTGTTTAATTTTTATCATCTTAAATGCCAATTATACTTTTTAGGATGCAAAAAACCCACTGGGAATGGCTTGATTATGTTTCAAGTGCATTAGTTATCAAAGAAACCAATACTACTATCTTCACAAATACATGGTGTGTAAAAATCAAAAAGTCTAAAATTTTTAATGGAGAGACTGAAAAGATACTTTAGGGTGTTAATATGTACGATGGCTTGTATATGGTTAGTCCAGAGAGTAGCACTATTAGGCAGTGTAGCTCTGTTGGGGTAGGTTTTTCCCTGTGGGTGTGTGCTGTGAGACCCTCATACAACTTCCTATAAGACAGTCTTCTGCTAGGTGCCTTTGAAACAATATATGGAACTCTCAGCTCCTCCAATTCCACATCTCATTGTATATTGCCATGCTATTTCTTGGATGATAATGGACTGATCCTGTAAGCCAGGGCCAAATAAGTGTTGTCCTTTTAAGAGTTGTGTTGGTTACAGTGTCTTTTCACAGCAGAAAAACCCTAAGACAGAAGTTGGTACCAGTAATGGAGTAATGCTGTGATAGACCTAACTATGATTTTGTTTGGAAGAATATGGATTTGGGGATTTTGTATTTGGAAAGCAGTGGGATGCTTTAAGTGGGGCATAATGGGCAATCCTAGTAGGGATGTAGAAGACTTTGTTGCTGTGATTTGAACTGTGCAAAACTGTCCTAAGAGGTTTCAGTGGAAACGAATTTCAGTATGTCACCTAGAGACTGCTTTGTATTTTGATGAAAAATGTGGCTGCAATTTGCCTTTACCTGGAGAGTATACATGAGGTTAAGGTAAAGAGATTTATATTAATTGCATTGAAAAAGGAAGTCTCAAAAGAGCCAAGCAAAGACTTTGATCTCTGGATAAAACTCATTAAGAGTGCTTTGAACAAGTACAGTAAGCTGAGAGAGAGAAAAATATATAAATATATGATTGGAGTATTAAAGATGTATCAGGAAGTAAAATGGAGTTTAATTCTGTGTTCTAGGATATTAAATTGAATTAAGATAGTCGTGATCTTGGGGCTAGATCCCACCCAGCTAAATTTAGATCCAGGCATGGTAGGACAAGTCTTTAATCTCTGGAAGCAAAGGCAAGCAGATCTCTGAATTATAGGCCAGCCTAGAACAGAGCAAGTTCTAGGTGGATTAAAATTTAAATCCAGCCTTGGTGGACCACACCTTTCATCTCAGTGCTTAGGAGAGAGGCATAAAAATCTCTGATTTCAAAGCCAAGTTTAGGTAGTGAAGGAGTTTGAAACAAGAAAGCTGGTGATAATGTAATAGAACAAGGGGCCATGTTCCACCCCCAGCAAGTAGGAGACTTTGGTAGCTTTGGGCATATGTCTCTGACTTTAGAGTCAAGAATAGAAGGGACTATTGAGACAATTAATGCTGGTTATATTGGCACTAAGAAATTAGTGATGAATAAACAGAGGGAAAATGAGGTAAAATCTGGAAGTGTTTTCTGGGAGCAACGGGAAGCTGTGTTCCAGAGATATCCAAGGTTTTACCTCATGCTACCGGTATACCAGATAATATGTAAGAGTCACCCAAGTGGTACTGGTTTTGAAGGCATGAAGGCATCATGGAAAGTAGCTGAATACTTTGTACTGTGAGAGGCCACTGGAAGCCATTGTTTATGGTGCAACCCCAGCTCAGACCCAGGACTGAAACTGTCATGTAAAGGAATTGAGGCTTGACACCAAGAAGAGAGCCTACAAGAGGCTATTAGTGAATACTAATTTACTGGAAGACCTCGGTGTTTTAAAGATGCCAGTATAATGAGATTACCACAAAGAACAGCAGCAGAAGTGGAATGGAGCAACCTGAGCTTAGATTGATACAGAAGGTAGAGTTGGGGAAGTGATGCCACCTCTTTGGAGGATCCCAGAAGATCATGTGTAGATCCCAGATATTGAAATAAGAACCTGAAACACTGAAGTTGCCTTGGAGACTCCAAGATGTTCAAGATGTCAGAGACATGGGCTATCTGCTGAGGAAAGCTGCTATCAGGTAGTGGAACCAGCTCAGGAGAAAGAACTTTATTGCAGTCAACAAAGACTAAAAAGGAGTTGGATCTCTGAAGACCACTTTGGCATCAGACATGGAGAGGAAGAGCTTGGAGTTTACCTAGTTGATTTCTTGTCTTGCTTTGGGGAATACAGTTCAGAAATTGGCTGAATCTCAGAAAAGATCTTGAACTTTTTGACTTTTAACATTGTTGATACTGTGATAAGACTATGTGGGCTTTGAAAGTTGGACTGAATGTATTTTTTATTATATTATGGGCAGGAATGACCTCCCCTAGATTAAAATGTTTCAACAAGTTTATGGGAGCCAGGGAGTGTAATGTGATGGCTTGTATATGTTTGGCACTGGGAATATCACTATTAAGAGGTGTAGCCTTTTTGGAGATGGTGTGCCACTGTGGGTGTGGGCTTTGAGATCCTTATCCCAGCTGCTTAGAAGTCAGTCTTATTGGCACTGCCTTTGGAACAAGATGTGGAACTCTCTGTTCCTCCTACACCATGTCTTCCTGATTGCTGCCATGCTCCTGTTTTGGTGATAATGGACTGAACCTCAGAACCTCTGTATGTGCAAGCCAACCACAATTAAATGTCCTTATAAGAGTTGCCTTGGTCATAGTATATTTTCACAGTAGTAAACTCCTAACTAAGACAGGATGCACACCCGTTTTGTGAGGACTTACTGAGCATTCATAATGCTTTTGCAGAAAACCCAGTTTGAGTTTCCAGAATATATTATGTACACCTTAAAACTTTGTTACTTTTCCTCCTTGGTAAACAAATAAGACCTTCTATTTTTATATCTCTGAACTTCATTTTCTCCTCAGTTACTCCTAATGAGATCTCTATCATGAGCTGACATTCAAAATTTCATGGATGTGAATATGCATAGCCATCATTCATAAATATGGAGTTTATTGTATTTTGTAATAAAGTTATGGAAATCAGACATTGTCAATAGTGGAAATATTGATAATAATAACAAACTAATAACAGTTGTCTATGTTGGGAGGAGGCAATCTGGGAAGATATGAGCAAGAAGCACTATGAAATAACAGAGGGAAAATTTAGGCATCTTGCAAATACGCATTGTTCGGTTGTGATAGCTTTATGATTTTACATAGGTGATGCCACTTACTGTAATCCTAAATATTTTAGGTAATTATCTGATCATTAGATTTCAAGAAACATGTTTTGAAATTGTTATAAATACAATGAATCCTGTGGCTCATATAAATCTTCACTTTTAAGTTTACATTGCATTAAAATGAAAATAATGGACTACAAGCAATGTTATAGAAGGTATAAGTGTAATTTGAAGACAAGAATGAAAAGAAAAATAAAGTATCTAAAGTATTCTATATTATTACCTAGATGTTATCTATTTATTTAAGTTGAACTTGTGACAAGATGTGAATTATGCACACTTCCTTTTGTCCATATTTTCCTATATGCTATGTTACAGTAAGAAAGATTTAATTTAGTAGTTCTGGTATCTTACGATTATTATTTTTTATATATAATGTCCACTAGAGTCTTTGCTTCCCTCTAAAACTTTACAAGACTCTCCTCCATTTTCTAAACTACTCTTAACATTCTTAGCTTCCAAACTCCTAAAGAAGAGTCCATTAGCTTTGAATACTCAAAGCTTTTCTAGGCCAAACTTCCTAAGTCCTTCCACAGTCTTCCTTAAAACCAAATACCAGGTTCACTACAGCAATACCTGATACCAATTTGTCTTAGTGTTACTATTGATGTGATGAGAAATTATGAACAAAAGAAACTTGGGGGGAAAAATGTTTTTTCTTTCACTCATAATTTCATTTATTAGTTCATCATCAAAGCAATGAGAGCAGGTAGTCAAGCAGGAAAGAACCCTGCATTAGGAGCTAATGCAGATGCCAAGAGAGTGGTAAATTCCTGGCTTGCTTCTATGGCTTGCTGAGCCTCCTTACTTATAGAATTCAGGACTTTAGCTGTTCCTAATTAACACTACTCATATTGATCCTGGAGGCTGCAGTGTCACACGTTTATCACTACCTGCCTCAGTGTTCTAGGTTCCTGAATGACACACCTATCCATCCCCCCCCCACACACACCCACAGACACATACATACTCTATAGACATTCCATAAACAGCTCAATGGCTGGGAAACGTCCTAACCTCCATGTGGATGATGTACTCCCCCTGATATTCCTGAGTTAATACTTATTAAAATCTATATCCCATTTTTGATGTCCCAGACCAAGACTTGTAGCCCCCTTAGCTACACTCTAACATACATTCTGCTGCACTATATGACTATTGTTTCTCTGTCTTCTGCACCTCTCAGACCTGGTGTTTCACTTCCTTTCCCATCATTGTGGCTATTTCTCTCAATCTTCTTTGGTCCCTTGCCACTAGCCTCCAGCAATTTTATTTACCAATCATAACAAACTGGAGGCAAGTTTCCCTCAGTTTCTTACATGTGGACATGTAGATTCTTGTGCAAGTTTGGAGACCAGATGAGCATATTACAAGCAGCACTGGATGAAATCAACATTTTCACATTTTTGTTCATTTAAAACAACTCTTTTCTCTAAGATATACATTAAACATAATCATAACAACATATAGTCCATCATATTTGACAATTTATCTTAACTTAAAAAGCTTATTATTCTATAACTTAATCATATTTTGATTTTTAAATTGATGACATCATCCTCAAACTTCCTGTTCTAGTGGCTGGTTCGGTGCCTTTCTTGTTGCTATGGACAGCCCCTTTGTAACTCTAAGCTAAAAGCAATTCTTTTGTAAGTCATTTTTTGTCATGGTATTTTTTTCATAGCAACAGAAAAGTAAATAATAAATGCACTGAACTATTTGTCTCTGTGGAAACATGTTTCTACAACTGAGGGCAGGGTTCCCTCAGTTTCTTACATGTAAACATGTAGATTCATGGAGAATTTTTGGGATCAGATGAACATGATACAAGCAGCATTGGATGAAATTAACAACATTTCCACATTTTCGTTTATTTAAAAAGGCTCTTATCTCTTAGACATACATTGAACATAATTATAACAACATCTAGTCCATTGCATTTGACAATTTAGATAAATTACTGTACCATTTATTTAACTTAAAGAGTTTATGATTCCATAGCTGAATTTTGTTTTATTTTAACCTGAATAACCATCTGAAATCCATCCTTTCAAATCTAGATTGTCTTCCTTAGTGCAAAACAACTTAAGTTTGATGATGAGACTATAACTAGTCTTCATCCCTGTCACAGACCTTAAAATGAATTAACTATTGCCTGAATATATAGAAAGCACAAAAACATAGCTTCCAAACTTAATTTGTAGAGATAAATGACTGCCAGGACTGTCCCCTATGTTCCTCATAACGTTGGAGAATTTGTCTTTAGCTTTCTAGCCAAGAACCATCTGACAGCCCAAGTGAAGCAGGAATGGTGAAAGACTAGTTTACCATATTAGGCATAGCTAATCTGTTGACAATTCCACACCATGTGTCCTTTTCTGGACAGGATTTTTTTCATCTACAGACTAATTAGGGTAATTCTTGCCTGACAGCTACCTTGCCACAATTGGATCAACCCTATATGGGTCAACATCTTCACTGAACTATTCTGGGGGTACTGTCAGGAGCATACATGTCTCCTAGTTAAAGGACTGATTAATAATGAAATGATTTTAAGTGCTGCATTTTGTGATTTTCTGAAGAATTTGAAGATTTTCTTTCTATGTATATACATGTAAACTGTTAAAATGACTTTTCTTAGTTATTTCTATTTAAATAATATTGAAAATAATTTATTATAATTAAATCAGAATGTAATAGAATAGAGTTTACTATCTGGCCCCTAATGTGCATTACTTAATCTTCCTAAACAGTTTGCATAGCAGCTATTAGAAGGACTGGGTCAGAATGGCTAAGATCAAAAACTAAGGTGACAGCAGATGCTGTTGAGGATGCGGAGAAAGAGGAGCAGTCCTACATTGTTGGTGGGACTGCAGCTCATACAACCACTCTGGAAATCAATATGGTGGTTCCTTAGAAAATTGGACATAGTACTACCTGAGGACTCAGCATATACCTAAAATATGCCCAAATGTATAATAAGAACACATGTTCCACTATGTTCATAGAAGCTTTATTCATAATAGCCAGAATGTGGAAAGAACCTAGATGTCCTTTAACAAAGGAATGGATATAGAAAATGTGGTACATTTACACAAAGGAGTACTATACAGCAATTAAAAATAGTGACTTCATGAAACTCTTAGGCAAATGGATGGAATTAGAAAATATCATCCTGAGTTGTAACCCAAACACAAAAGAAGACATGTGGTATGCACTCACTAATAAGTGGATATTAGCACACAAGTTCATAATACCCAAGATACAATTCACAGACCAAATGAAGCTCAAGAAGAAGGAAGATGAAAGTATGGATACTTCAGTCCTTCTTAGAAGGGGGAACCAAATACTCAAGGCAGGAAATACAGAAATAAAGTGTGGAGCAGGAACTGAAGGAAAGATCATCCAGAGACTGCCCCACCTTGAGATCCATCCCATACCCAGTCACCAAAGGGAGAAACTATTGTGAATGTCAAGAAGTGTTTGCTGATGGGAGCCTGATATAGCTGTCTCCTGAGACGCTATGCCAGTGTCTGACAAATACTGAGATGAATGCTCTTAACCAACCACTGTACTGAGCACAAGGTCCACAATGGAGGAACTAGAGAAAGGACCAAAGAAGCTGAAGGAGATTGCAGCGCCGTAGGAGGAAAAATAATTTGAACCAACCAGTACTCCAAGAACACCCAGGGACTAAACCAATCAGGGAGGGACTCATGGCACCAGCTGAATGTGTAGCAGAGGATGGCTTTGTTGGACATCAATGGGAAGAGAGGCCCTTGTTCCTGAGAAGGCTCGATGCCTCAGTGTAGGGGAATACTAGGACAGGGAAGTGGGAGTGGATGGGTTGGTGAGCAGGCAGAGAAGGGATATAATAGGGGGTTAGAAGGGGAAACCAGGAAAGAGGATAACATTTGAAATATAAATAAAGAAAATAACTAATAAAAAAAAAGAAAATATCATACTGACTGAGGTAACCCAGTCAACAAAAGCACACAAATGAAATGCGTCCATTGATAAGTGAATATTAGCCCCAAAGCCCAGAATATTCAAGATACAATTCACAGACCACATGAAATTGAAGAAGAAGGAAGACCTACATGTAGATTCTTTTGTACTTCATAGAAGGGAGAACAAAATACTCACAGGAGGAAATACAGAGAAAAAGTATGGAGGAGAGACTGAAGGAAAGGTCATACAGAGATTGCCTAACCTAGGAATCCATCCCATATACTGTCACCAAACCCAGACACTATTGTGGATGCCAAGATGTGCTTGTTGGCAGGATCCTGATATAGCTGTCTCCTGAGAACCTCTGCCAGACCATGACAAATATATAGGCAGATGCTCGCAGCCCCCAATTGGACTGAGCACAGGATACCCAATGGAGGAATTAGACAAAGAACTGAAGGAGCTGAAGGCATTTGCAACCCATAGGAAGAACATTAACCTACTAGACACTCCAGAGCTCCTAGAGTCTAAACCACCAACCAAAGAGTACACATGGCTTTGTACATATGGCTCCAGCTGCATATGTAGCAGAGGACGGCCTTGTTGGATATCATTGGGAGGAGCGACACTTGTTTCTGGGAAACCTCAATGCCTCAGTGTAGGGGAATACCAGGGTAGGGAAGCAGGAATGGGTGTGTGGGTGGGGGAGCACCCTCATATATTCAGGGGGAGGGAGGATGGGATAGGGGTTTTCTGGAGGGGAAATAGGAAAGGAGGATCACATTTGAAATATAAATAAATAAACTATCCAATAGAAAAGAAAAGACAAAGAAGGACTGGTTCCAAGCCTTGTGTTCTTAAATGAGTGGCATAGGCATAATGCCTAAGAGTCACAAAATTACTTTTAAATATTGTATCAATATACAAAAATGTATACCAATGAAAACCTTAAATCTGTATCAATATATAAGTTCTGTACCAATGTAAGAAATTAAAACTTTAATTTTCATCAAATATAAAGATTTCTACCAATGTAAGATTATGGATATGCAATGCTTTATTTAAGAATAAACTTAGTAACCTATCCCATACATAATTTCTTATAATATTACTATATCCCCCATTTTCTTTTTAACCCTTTCCATTTACATAGGAAAAAAAAAGAATAGTGAAGAGTAAGGAAAGTGAAAAATCCCCAACTTTAGATGTGAGACCCCCTTTTTGGGGACCCTCACTCTAGTCTCGGGAGAGAGAGTGCAACCAAAGAAACATGAGAATCCTTCTTGCTGTAAACACACGAGGTAGTTTAATGACAGAGCTCTGGGTCGAAACATATCTCACACATTAGACAGTGGATTCAATCCCGAGGCTCAAAAGGTAGGGGTTTTTATGGGGTAAAGTGCCTAGGTGTGGGGAATTCAACCTAGTGACACACTATTGGCTTATTCAAACATCAGCAGAAACATTATATGTACGTGCAGATCAGGGTGTCAGAGTTCTGTGAGTTAGATGTTTATCAGTGCTAGCAGAGTATCTGGTCAATTTGACTCAGTTCAGATAGCCCTGTTATGTCCTCACATTCCTCTTTATCTTTATGGTCAACCTGTTCCCAGGCATGCCCAGGTTTGTTTTTATTTTTTTCTCAGCTCCAGGCTGCTTCTAGGCTCACAAACAACCAGCAATTTCTGAGTACTTTATATGACTTACAGGTCTTGAAATTTTATCTTTCTTTCATTCCCCTCTTCTTTTACTGAATAATTCTAATCTTACAATTTCAGAAGTCTATATCTCTATGTGGAGAACAGAAATCATGTTCTTCTTTTATCTTAACAATAGGTTGGTATTGATGCTGGAGGACCATAAGATATACTGCATTTACTCTATTTTTAACATGGGAACAAACACAGAATAAGAAGGAATAGTAAACAGAACTCGGCAGGGACCCTTCTAGTGAGGCTTGAGGGTCTGGGCATGATGTAGGAGTACGTAAACCAGAGCTCTGGCTGGAACTGGTGAGATGTCTTTGGGGTACCCGGCTCATTTGCTGTATCCAGTTGTTACCAGAGTTCTTTCTGCACCACCTGCAAGCCTTTTAACTTAGTATACAAATTATTATCACAACAACATGTAGGTTTAAACACATCATTTAAGACAGTGATGGGCATGGGAGCCCCATAAAGGATCTCAAAAGGAGTAAGACTGAATCAAGCGGGAGTATTTCTAGTTCCAAGTAGGGCAAGGGAAGGAGCACCAAGTCTGCGCCCATCTCCATGGTTAATTTTGTCAAGGTCTCTTTTAGAGTTCTATTCATTTTTTTTATCTGTCCTGAGCTCTGAGGTCTGTACACACAATGTAATTTTTTTGACCTTTAAATACTTGGCCACACCCTGACTTACCTGGGCAACAAAGGCAGGGCCATTATCTGATCCTATTGTTTTTGGCACTCAGAACCTTGGAAAATTTTCTTTAATAATCTTCTTGATGACTATCTGAGCAGTCTCATTTTTACAGGGAAAAGCTTCTATCCATCTTGAGAATGTTCACAAAAACCAGAAGGTATTTATACACATATTTTTTCTCAGTAAAGTTTATTTCCCAGTAGACACCAGGTCTGTCTTTCAAATACCTTTTCCCTGGATCTACTATAGTGTGGCAGACATTGACTCTTTGGCAGGACACACACTTGTGCACCTCCTGCTCCACAAGGTGTTTTAACCCTGGTACATGGTACTTAGTCTTGGAGAATGACTGGATGAGCTTGCTTACCTCTAAGTGAGTCCACTGATGCATCTGTTTGATCACAGCTTCTGCTTGTCTTTGTGGCAGGATTTTCTTTCCCTGGAGTTGTATCACAGTCTCTTATTTTTGTTTGACTTGTGACTGGAATCTTTGGCAGGGTCGTGGAGGGCCTCCGTAGAGCCAGCATTTCTTCTTTGTTCTTATTTTCTTTTTCTTCCCGATGTCAGTTGACTCCTCTGTTGATATATGGCCTCATAGACGTGGGCTGTGGCAAAATCATACCTGCTATCTATGTAGATGTTGAGTCTTTTGAGCTGATGTATCCTCTGGTAAGGTCTGTCTAGCTACCACAGCTGCTCCAGTATATATTTTTTTCTCTTCTAGATAGCTGTTCCAGTCTGTGAACCAGGTAACATCTGCACCCTCTAGTAACTCGTCTGTCAGATCTCTATGCCACCTATGTGTCTCAGCAAGAACCTGCTGAAAGTCTGGGACTGGGAGCAGGGTAGCTGAGTTCAGACTTGCTGGGGGCAAAAGTGACTCTATCAGAGTTTAACCACAGGGTCTGATAGTGAGTCATGTGAGTGCTAGTCAGCCATGATCGGGAGGCTTAACCACACTTTCTAGGTCATGCGCCAAGTTTTGTCTCAAGAGTCAATTTATCTGCATCCTTGACCAGAAGCCACTATGTGCAGACAAACAGGCCATTTTACAGCCACCAGGTCTAATTTCTTACAAGTATGCCACAGGTCTTTTCCAGGGTCCCAACCTCTGAATAAGAACCTCTTTGGCAATACCTTTGTTCTCAGTCACATCTAGGAGTCCCAAAGCTGGGGACGACATTAGGGCAGTCTTAATGGCATCCAAGTTCTGTTGTTCTTTATTTCTCTATATGAAGGGCTGTTTAGCTTTTTAATTCAGCAAAGCCTGGAATCTACAGTCTGCAAAAGCCCGCAGTGCCTAGGAGCTTTTCTAATTTGTTTTGAACTGGTCAGTGGAGGAATATGAAACACAGTCTCTTTTCTAGCTGCTTTGACAGGTAGGCCACCGGCCTCTTCTAAGGACTCAGCTTCTGTGTTTGCACTCCTTTTGCTATCCCTTCACTTTTAGCCATGAACAGGTGGAAGGGTTTGGTCATGAGGGGGACTCATCTTCTTTTGTTGGGGCAGTCTCTCACCCAGTGCCCTTTTTCTTTACAGTAAACACATTGATCTTTAGCCAAAAGCTTTCTGTAGTTGTCAGGCACTATCTAAGCTTTCTAGTTTTCCTGACTCTTGTGGCCAGCATTTTCTCTTATTCCTTTGGATGTTATCTAATAATCATGTCCCTACCCTGTCACTCATCTTCTCTCATAGTTTGCCTCTACCCTGGTTTATCTTTCTGTCTCACTGCACATCTCTGATTCTGACTCTGGTCTGTGTCTTTTTCAGCCTCATAGTTCCTCAACTCTTCCTCTTGCCTGTCTCTTACTGGTTCCTACTCTAAATATTTCTCATTCAGAGATAGCCATCAAGCGTGGGAAGGAAGAGAAACACCTAGCCTGAAGGTGCAGGAGACCAAGAGACAGTCATCATGTAAGTGCTATGGAATGCAGACTAGAGGCTGCAGTTCTGAGTCCAGGGCAGCAAAGGTAGAACATAGATTTTAGTGAGTAATAATTCAGAAATATCGGAGAAGAGTACATCAGCCATATGGAGGTTTATATATCCATCAGCCACATGGAGGTTTAAGAACTGGCCTATCTATTGAGCTGTTTATGGCTAAGTGTTTAAAGGCTCTGTGTGTATGTGTGTGTGTGTGTGTGTGTGTGTGTGTGTGTGTGTGTGTGTGTGTGTTTGTCTTTCATTTGAGAACCCAGAACATTGGGGTGGGCAGTAAGGAACACAAGCTGCCTCTACCGGGATCAATTTATGTATCATTAATAAGGAAAAACTACAGATGACATCCAGCATGTAGGCTTGAACTCATTATTAAAAGAATAATTGAGAATTCTGAATGGAAAACACACAACATGCCTTAAGATTATGAAGTGGGGACAATTGGTTCATTAGCAGAGCTGCACATATTTTGCCCAAGCCACATGGGTTTGGGGCTAGGACAAAAGGCATCTAAATTGGCACCCATACTTTTTGTGTTCATGGTGTAAGCTATGATATGGCTGTGTCTCCAAATCTGAACCAGACAATTCTGGTAGTAGGCTTAGAATCCAGCCTGAGTACTTCTCAAAGGCTTCTAAGCTGCCTCAGAGAGATTGAACTCAGAGATTCTGGGAGTCCCTGCTCTGCGAGGAGACACACTACTCAAAAGAAATAGAAGCAGATTGTAGAGGCAGCTTATCTATTACAATCAAGTAAAATGAATAGAAATAATGAAAATTTAAGAAGTCAATGTTTTGTAAACAACTGGGTTCTTTGACTGGAGGGCTCCATGGAAATTCTAGGATTGCTTAGCATGGTATATGATACTGTCAGGTTGAAAATATGCTTATAATGTGTATAGAAGGATTTAGTGGAGCTAAATATGAAAAATATTAAATCATCTCATATAAAGAGAAAGATGATATATATACCCATAGAGATATTAATCTACAGAAGGGAGAATGAGTGAAAATTGCTTAATCATTTTACAATATGTATAGATGAATAAATAAATTTAGGCATTAGATGAAAAAAAAAACAAAAAAGAAAGGAGTTTGGGAGGATCACTTTTCAATGGATAATAGTTGTTTAAAATTGCTTTAATTGCTTTAAGTTGCCTTAATTACCAAGACACAGATGGTTATAAGTTTGGTCTTTAAAGTATTACACATCCACTATGAGAGAGGTCAAAATAGTACAGGCCTAAAAAAAAAAAAGGAAACTGTTAAATTAAATCAATCTATCATTTTGATGATTTCAGGTTGTTAGGTCAAAGACATGCTATTTTGGGAGAGGGGCTCTATATTTGTGTTAACAGAAAAGAAGAAAAGGCTGTGGATCCCTTCCTAAGTCACATGGATCAGATATAATAAGGAAGACCCCTGAACATCTTGGCTACAGATAGAAAAAAATTCAAGAAGATCAAACAGAACAGATACCATTATTTGCTTATTCCTCCACATGGGAACAGTCCCGAAACTGGCTTAAATATGAAAATATCTCTAGACAAAACTTTGGCTAAAATTAGCCAATAAATTTTGTTGGTTAAAAATCCTTAAGATGATATCATCCTTTGCATGGCATGAACAAATATCTATTATAATTGGTTATTGATAAAATTAACTCATAAAAAAGATAGCTTTCTTTCACTTGCTCAAACAAGGAGCAAAAAATTCTTCCTTAACTAATTTGTGCACCTTGCACAACCCATACAAATATCTATATAGTACTAAAATAGTGGTTGTAAGATTCATATATTACAAAGGTTTCAACTCTGAAAAGATTCATCCTTGGTGCTCTGAAGTGACCTATTGTCCCACCTCCCTCCCTCCTGAAGCTGGTTTCAGAAACTTGCTCCCATAACACTTTCAGGAATAACTGGTGATTTCCTATGATCTCAGTTCATCAAGCCTTTTTAAATGGAAAGAACTTCAGTCAAGCCCTGAATCTTCTAAGCATAGAGACTGGATACCAGATGCTAATGCTACTAGCTTTCTTAAGTTTAACCACTTTTTCCAATTTTATTATTTATACCCATGCCTTAAATATCATATATGAATATATATATATATATATATATATATATATATATATATATATATATATATTTATTTATTTATTTATATAGATACAGATGCAGATGATACAGCTGCAGATACAATTATAGCTATGTTGTCATTTGGAAACAAGCATACTTTAAAACAGGGATAAAACTAAATAAAGAGTTTATGAAAGAAAGATAAAATTTCACGACCTGTAAGTCATATAAAGTACTCAGAAATTGCTCGTTGTTTGTGAGCCTAGAAGCTGCCCAGGGCTGAGAAAAAAAGAAGAAAAAACCCAGGCATGACTTGTAGTTAAAACATTCCTGGGAACAGCTTGACCATAAAGATAAAGAGGAATGTGTGGACATAACAGGGCTATCTGAACTGAGTCAAATTGGCCAGATACTCTGCTAGCATTGATAAACATCCGACTCACAGAACTCTGACACCCTGATCTGCACGTACATATATTTTTTCTGCTGATGTTTGAATAAGCCAATAGTGTGTCACTAGGCTGAATTCCCCACACCTAGGCACTTTACCCCATAAAAACCCCTATCTTTCGAGCCTCAGGATCGAATCCACTGTCTAATGTGTGAGATATGTTTTGACCCAGAGCTCTGTCATTAAACTACCTCGTGTGTTTACAGCAAGAAGGATTCTTGTGTTTCTTTAGGTGTGCTCTCTCTCCCAAGACTAGAGTGGGGGCTCCTGAAAAGGGGGTATCACATCTTGGGGGCTCGTCCAGGATTTGGGGACACCCAGAAACCCGAGAATACCCCTTGGGGGTACATTGTGTGAGTCTCGTATGTTGTCTGTTGTCTAAGTGTGGTGCTGCTGAACTTGTGTCTTCTTTTTTCAGTTCTGTGATTGTGGGTTTGAGTCCCTCCTGGTGAGTTGGAGTCCTGCTTGGGTTTCCTGTTCTGGTATTCTGTATTCTGACAGATGCCACTGTGGACCGCAAGGACCTACTGGTTGCGGGAGGAAGACATCCTAAGGCCCCACAGGCTGCAACTCTGTAAGACGTTCAATGGGTGGAAGGGGGTCGATGTGGAAACTGACCCCCATCAAGAAGGGGGACAATGTTGAATCAGATCCCCATCAGGAAGTCTCGTTTGGCTGGCTGTATAAGTCCAGATTTGGACACGTGTGTTTAGACATACTAGTGTCTTGTGTCTTTGTTTCTGGGTTTTTTTTTTTTTTTTTTTTTTTCAGATTTTTGTTATGGGACAGACTGTGTCAACCCTTTGTCTCTGACTGTAGACTTGGACTGACGTTAAGACAGAATTTGTCAATGATGGTTAAGCAAAACAACTTGGCGCTGTTTTCCCGTGGACAGGCCGCACCGCTGACTGCTTGGAGGAGCTCTGGGAGGTAGCCACAGAGCACAGCTAGGGCCTTGACAGAGCACTAGAACTCGGTGTGAAACAGCGCACAGGCCTTCTGGTCACCTACTCTTCACTTCTGAGTTCCAAAGGAACTGCATGGCGGCAGTCTCAGCAGTCTCAGCACAAAACCACAGACAGGGGTGGTGGGAAATACCGATGCAGAAGTTTCCCCAGGACGCCCACCACCGCCATGCACTTCACCTCCTGCAGGACAGGCAAGAAAAGAAAAAAAGGAAAGAGGGTGAGGCCTGTGGGCCCTCCCCACGCACTGGCCCTGCCTTGCTCCCTAGAGAGGCTGTGATGGCAGCTGGGGAGGGGCTGACTAGAGTCACCACCTCTGCCGCTTCCCCCCTAGTGTCTCCCCCCACCCCTGCCAGCTCGTTCCTCCCACTCCCAGGAGCCCACACCAGAGTGCCTCTTGTTAACAGACAAAGTGCTTTCACTTTAAGATATCAGTGGCCCAGTACAGCCAGCTGTGAGAGCTGCACTGCCTTCCCTGCCCTACATCTTTTCTCTAGTGTGACCCCGCCCTAAGGTGCTAACCAGTGAGGGAGGCATCCACCCACTCAGGTAAGGAGCACCTGGGAGTCTAACTGCCAGGCTCTTATGGGGGTCTCATCTCTGTGGGACTAGAAAGTGCCCCAACAATCTGACAAAGGTTATAGGAAGTTACAGAAGTTAGAAGAAGGACAGGGTAAGTCGGTAAGAAAGTTAACATAAGTTGATAAGAAAGTGCAGAGGAAGAGAAACTAAGGAAGGATAGAAGTCTGCAAAGAAGTGAGCTAACAGCAAAGTTTCAGCAGACTCAGGAGAGATAGATGACAGTGGCAAATAGAGAGGTTAACCGTGAGGAGAAATAAAAATAGAGATGAAGGAGATTAGAGAGGTCTGAAATGAAAGAGATACTCTGAATGAGAAATATTTAGAGTAGGAACCAGTAAGAGACAGGCAAGAGGAAGAGTTGAGGAACCATGAGGCTGAAAAAGACAGAGACCAGAGTCAGAATCAGAGATGTGCAGTGAGACAGAAAGATAAACCAGGGTAGAGGCAAACTCTCTTCCTAAGTCCCTTGCCCAGAAATCCTGAAACTACTGCCTCTGTCTCCCTGTCAAGGGAGATAAAAACCAACTGGAGGCAAGGTTTCCACAGTTTCTTATATGCAGATGTGCCATGCAATTTTAGAGACCAGATAAACATAATACAAGCGTCATTAGACCAAATCCACAATATAGGACCACCAACTCAGTGATGGCATCACTCGCAATAGATTGGACCCTCTCCCATGCATCAGTCACTAATTAAGAAAATTTCCTACAGCCAAACTTTATGGAGACTTTTTCTGAGTTGAGGTTCTGATTTTTTTTTTTTTTAGATCACAATAGCTCATGTCAAACTGACATAAAACTACCAAAACACTACAATGATATACTTATTTACAAATTATGTTTCCAAATGTGAATCTTTGTGAGACATAAATTGTCAAACAAAATTTAATTAATTTTTTATTTGTATAATAATTTTGTTTTAGCTATGAAACAAAACCAAAATGAACGTGTTTTCTCCATTCTCCTAAAAACTTAGAGTGACAAAACAAAAATACATAAGTAAACCCTTTTAATATTTTGCTATACTTTATTTAATATAAATCTAAATTACACAGTGTAAAAGTCCAATAAACGCCCATAGCAAGATGAGATGGTGGATTGTGGAAAGTTCCCCGTTTCTAGCTTGGTATTCACGTGCAGAAAGGCGCTATGCAAGATACAAGATTAGAATAGTTATCATCAATAATACACAATTATAAACTATTCAATCTGCAAAAAATTGATAGTACTGGCAAAATAGGTCCACTGCTTCAACAGCGGTAGTAAATGATGAATTTCTGGTATGTTTTAGATCCTATTCTACAAGACTAAAGTCATAACTGATGCCACAATTGAGCTAAATACCTTAAGCTATAAATATAATAACCCTAAGGGAGATTCTAATACAACTATGCTAAGTGAATATAGTATTAAACTGCTTTTAATGATTCATTAAATCAATAGATCAATGTATATTTTACCACTCGCAAGAGTATTCGTGATTAAGATAGTTATTCACAACTAGTTAAAGTGCAGAGAATTAAGGCACTACAGGATTTTCAGCCCTAAATGGAACAACAATATTACAGCATCTCTCCCAAGGCAAAGGTATCATTGTAGAAGCGGGGTCAGAAAGAATGTAGATAACAAAGGTAGTGGATGATAACAAGAAAGTTTCTTTCATATACAGCAATACAGCTGCGTATATGAATTCTTGTTTGCTTGTAAAGCATGCAAAAAACTTGAATAAATCAGTCTTTCTAAGTCCTATCATAGATAAGGGAGTTAGATATTCAATCCCAGTCACTGTCATGGACAGAATGTGAAATCTTAGCTGTTGGAAGAGGAAGAGACAATTTTCTCTACAAATGTAACCACTGATGGTTTGATGATGTTCCAGTGGAAGAATATTTAAGCATCACAAGTTGGTCTTGAAAAGAACTCTGGACACAAATGTAGGGACTGAGAAATGGATCTAGGAGGTGTCGGTCATATGAACATGATCAAAAACAGTGGAATAACTAAAACAAACATGTTGCATAAAATGTAGAAAGATTTAATACAAACATTGTTTTAGACTTTAACAAATGAAAAGCACTCAAAATTGCATGTGTCTGTCTCAAATATAGAAGTAAACCCAACTATAAAACTAGGGTACTGATTCTGAAGTGTACACTTGGTTTCAAAAACCTAATGATCCTACATAAATTGTTAGAAATGATGGATATATCTTCATTGCTAGATGATTTAATTTACTTGAAAATAATAATGAATCAAATGTCTCCTCACCTGAATTTGAGAATTAGCACTTTGCATATTATATTGCCCTGTCAAGAAAGCTCTAGGTGACAGTTAATCACATAAGTGTCACTAAATTACTGTTAAAAGTTTATTAATGTTAAGTATCTGGGTTCTATGTTATTACAATTTCATTATTACAAACAAAACAGAAATTAATAAAATATTCATAAATATAAATTAGCCATGAATACTAAAAAGCCTCTAATTCACACAGCATTCAATCAACTAATTATCCATAAAAAGATATTTACTACTTGAATCGTTGTCTACCAAGAGTTATTTCAGTAGAGATTGCAAGTATTTCTTGCCCTAAACAACATCCATCTTTTTCTTTTAAGCAGAAAAAGAAATAAAACACAAAATAGAGATTATTGTTTGTTATTTTGTCAAGAGTGTGGAAGCATCATATCTCCTGCTGGCTGTGGGAGGATGAATGTATTTGCTGCTACTACATAAAGTGTTCTCTTAATAAAAATTTATAATATTCAACCATGATTCATTTTTCATAACACATAATGTAAACAATTCAATTCTAGTTGGCATGCCAGATTAACATGCATTATGAGTTTAACAAACAGGGTGGCCAGGGTTTTACTAGTGTTCCCCACTTAGACACACCTATCTGAGTCTTTCATTTTATTCAGTGTATTCATACTCTTCTTTACTAATAGCTGTTCACAGAATTTACTTCAACCCTTTATATTTTTAAATTATCTTCACTTTTGGCAAAGTATATTGTGATATCATTCAATATGACTTTCATGTATGTTATTAATATTTCTTCTGAGCAAATATTTTCTAATGTTACTTTTATTTTTCAGTTTTAGGGTAAATAAGTAAGATGAATTTGAGAATGCATGATGTTCGTGTTTTATGTTCAATTTATTTGGTGGATATACATAGTTACAAAGAATATATTTTTATTAGAGTTTTTACACTAAACATTAGCTAGAATATTAATCTCATATATCTTTGACCTTTTTATTAGTTTTTTGAATGGTCTATAAGTTTACTACCCTATGTTTCCCAAACTCCCTCCTTGTCTTGGTAAATATTAATTAATATTTTTTATACAGATAAGGGGTGAGATTGTGCATACAATGCCACTTTCCATGTTGAAATTTGGATTGTCCTGGGATTGCACAGGTCTTGTGTGGTGTTGCAGCTACTCTGACTTCTTATGTACAGTTGCCCTGCTGTGTCTAGAAGATAATGTTTCCTTGTAGTCATTATTAATTCTTTGATATCATTTTCCTCATTCCTAGAAACAATGAGAATTAGTTTCCTACCAGTGATAATTATTATAAGTATACTATAGCATTTGTGCTTACAAGAACCAAGCATGAGGTAGAAAATTTTTGTATATTAGCATGTGTATACACATTTCCATAGCCGTATAGTTTTGTTTGGGTATACATCTGGGAGTTGAGGTAGTGTTTGTAGAGACTAATGGTAAATTTCAGACCTTTCTGGATAGTCATCTATAATTTACCATCTACTTTAGTTTTGCATATATTTTTGTTTATATATTTTGCTGCTGCTGTTGTGACAATCTCTATGACTGGGTGCTTACTGAGTATCTAAGGTGATGTAAAATAAGTTCAGAGATCTGCCTGTCTCTGATTCCCTAAAAATTACAAGCACCAACTGCCATATCCTACTTTTATTATGTGCTTTCAGGGATAGAACTTGTGCTGGTGTTGTTATGTGATGTTTACAATTCAATTGTGTGGTGTGTATGACAGAGACACAAGCACTTTAGAAACCAATCTACCCCTCCCATCCAGAGATGGAGGTTTTAAGGAGTATCCTTTAACATGATAAACACAATAGTTAATTTTAAAAGAATGAAATTTTAACTTAAAAATAGTGACTATTTCAAAATTATATTAATTATAAAAGCTGCAGAGAACAAATTTTTACTGCTTTGTTTTGATATGTCTTTGAATATGAACAGATTCAAATATGTTCACATAATCTAATATTGATTTTGGTAATTCTATATCCTATTTTTTTCAATTTGTTCATGTACATGCTCATTTTATTCTAAATTCAATCATAGAATTAAATTAATATGAAAGATATTTCTTTAAAGCATTGTAAAAACAAAAGTTTAAAAGTAAATAAAATAACAATACATTTTAAAATAAATGTGTTCATTAAAACAGGAAACGCCATCATAAAAATCATATGATATTGAGCAATAAAGATTTTTTTCCTCAAATTCCAACAATAACAAACAGAGGCAGGAGAATCTTTAGTTAAAGGCCATCCTGTACTACCTAGGAGACAATGTTTCACAATCACCTTTACAAAACATGAACTGCTGAATCTGGATGCTAAGGAAGTATAGATGCTTTAGATACTTGCCAGATTCTAGCCCTGGTAATAGAGAAGTCCCACAGAGAATATACAGAGTCCCTGAAAGAAGAAGGTATCTGGGACAGGGGGCTGGGAGATCTTAAATCCTGACTGACTGGCAGTCAAAGTGCTTCTTCATTTATTCAGAAGAAAGTAGTCAGGGGTAGATTCATGTTGTTCCAAAGCATAGATTATATCATTTTTCCCAGACATGTGTTTTAATTTCCCCTTGGTGATAACTTTAGTCATCATTGAAAAACTGTGACAAAACATAATTATCTTTTACAATAATTTCCACTTATCGACCTCAATATTTAAAAATCCATAGGCATATTTTACCAAATCATGTCAGCCCCTTCTCTGGCTAGCAGTTCTTGCAGTTCAAGAGCCTGGATAGAACAAAAATCTCGAAGTCAACCTGGGAAGAATGTTGTGTCCCTAGAAATGTATTATTAAATCATAATGGCCAGAGTGTATACTAAGATGAGGCTTCTAATCTGGTCTTCTGCCAACTCCTTTAGCCCACTAAATCTTGTTTACTTTTTCAAGTTTACTATGTTCTGAATATCATGTTCCTACGTAAGTACAGATGTTCCAAGTGTATCTTGGAGTCAGAGCCTCATATGGAGATCTCTTTCATCTTTATTTGAGTCACAACCTTCATGGCTTAGGAAGACCTTCAAGTTGAACCAGATAAGGATAACTCTATAAAAGTGGGAGGGTTAATATGGTCATGGTTTTTCTGAAGAATCAAAGATGCAGTACACATGGGAGAATGCATAAATTATTCCTAAGAAAATTTTGAGCCATCCAATATTCCCAGTTGTACAGACATTAAAATACTTCCCAAACATGTAACAAGTAGAGATCATGATTAAAAGTGGAAGTTTCAATGGCAGGGAGAGCATCATTTGGCACAGCTTTGCTGGATCATTGTTAAACAGGTATTCTGGTTTTATGATTTTTGCTGTTTCCATTAGATATAGCTAGGACAGATGTTGATCATATTTCTTTTTTTTTTTTTATTTACCACAAAATTTTTATAAAATGCGTGACAGAGAAAAAGAAATCTGTATCAAAATTCCCTCAAATCTGTTTAAAATCAGCATGGCAGTTCCTCAGGAAAGTGGGAATCAACTTACTTCAAGACCAAGCTATTCCTCCTTTGAGCATGTCACTAAAGGATGGTTCTAACTACAGAGACACTTGCTCAACTATGTTCATTATTACATTGTCCGTAATATCCAAAAATTAGAAAAAATACTAGATATCCCTCAACAGAAGAATGGATAAAGAAAATGTGGTACACTAAAACAACAGACTATTATTCCGATTTTTAAAAGACTGAAATTCACACGTAAATTGATGAAACTAGAAATACCAACCTAAGTGAGATAACTCAGACCTAGAAAGAAAAATATGTCATGTATTTACTTACTCTTGGTTAGTAGATATTAAGTCAATAATAACCAAGCTACATTATGTAAAACAACATAGATAAGATGCCTGGTAAGGGACTAGGGGCTACAGATAAATCTATCTAGGTAAAGTAAAAATAATAAGTAGTTATGGATAGATTGAAGTGTGGGATAATAGGCTCAAGCAGGAGGGGAAGGGAAGATAAGAACCAGGGAGAGAACATGGGTAGAAGTAGATAGGATTAATAGATATTTGAGAGGTCCTAGGGGAAACTAATCCAGTAGAATCATCCTAAGGCACGTACACATATGAAACTGACATAAATGATATATAGAGAGAGCCCAAATTGGAAATTTCCTGTTACCAAATGAAGTTTCCAGTCTGGGTATGGGTTACAAATAATTGATTTTTTTGTCCAAAGTGTTTGCATGTGGTCTGCCAAACAATCCTAGATGATTTCAAGACTGTTGTTCTCTCTACAAGTGATAGTAAGGCTCCATTGCTGTAGACAACACCTACACCAGTCATTGAATAGAGTCAAGTCCATCTAGTGCCCACATTCTAGGACCCCTAGTGCAAAAAGGTACTAAGCAGACTACAGTAATAAAAATAAGCACCAATACAGTCTCAAACCCTGGGAGATATAAATTGCTATCCTGGCAGCAAGAAATGCTAGAACAGTGGTGGCACAAAACTTGTGGTAGCAAGCAAGTAATATCTTACTTGACTTAAGACACACTCCACAAGACGTAACTTAAATCTGACACTGAGTCAAACAGAACCTGAGGCACAGAAGCCCAGGGTTTAGAGTAAAAGCAAGTACAACAGTTCTACTAAAAGATCATAGCAATAAAATGACCCCTAATAACATTCTGTTATTCTATATGACATACTGGTATAGTGATCAATGCTTTGTTCAGTAACCCTCAGAAAAGCTTCCTCCCAGAGCAGCGAGAAGCAAATACCGAATCCCAGAGCCAGATATTGCACAGAGACTGAGTGACCTTGGAAAACTCAACTTTAAATGAGATATCTCCATCAAATTCCTCCCTTTGTAGCTAAGGGAACCCTGGGAAAGAGAAGTATAGGTTGAAAACAAGGTCCTTTAAATTATCAGGATCAAAGCAAATATGAACTAACAGGAAATGAGGGTACATGCAAAGAAGCTGGATATTTCTGTATCATGTTCTTTGCATATATATTATGGTTTCCAGTCTTGGGACCTTTCCCTTCTATTTGTCTGTCTTGCCCAACTCTTGTATGTAAGGTGTTTTTGTTGTTGTTTTTGTTTTGGGGTTTTCTTTCCTTTGCTTTGCTTTTTTTTTTTTTTTTTTTTTTTTTTTTTTTTTTTTTTTTTTTTTTTTTTTGGCAGGGTTTCTCTGTATAGCCCTGGCTGTCCTGGAACTCACTCTGTAGACCAGGCTGGCCTCGAACTCAAAAATCCACCTGCCTCTGCCTCCCAAGTGCTGGGATTAAAGGTGTGTGCCACCACTGCCCGGCATATGTAAGTTTTTCTTTTATATTATAGTATGTTAATATATTATGATCTTCTGGAAAGTAGATTGTTTTCTAATGTGAGACAAAAAGGGAGTGAACCAAGATGCAAAGAGAGGAGGAAATAACTGGAAGAAAACAGAGTCAGGAAATGATAATCATAATACACTGTAGCCTAGATCTCTGTATGTACACTTGTCTTGTCTTGATTTATCAAAGTTGTACCTGCCACTATTGCACAATACTGGGATTGAAAATTATACAACCATTGCCAAATACTAACAAAAATCTTAAGCTACAAACTTTTTAAAGAACTTTCAACATATTCTGAGAGGTTTACAAAAGCATATTTTTTTTCTCCAAAAGTATTATCATTAAATCTATGAATGGTTATTTATTTCTTTTATTTATTTATTTATTTATTTATTTATTTATTTATTTATTTTTGCATTTTGGTGACAAACACCAGACAAAGGCAAGTTTAAGAGAGGAAAGGAGCAATGACTTACCTCACAGTTTCCGAGATCTTAGTCTGTAGTCATTGACTCAGTGATTCTCAGCCCACTTGGAGGAAGATTATAAAGACAGAAAGAGAATATGGAAAGATGAAGCTTGTTACTCAAGAGTGAATAGGAAGCAAAACAGGGAAGGCTTGCAGACCAGGGATAATATTCAGAAGCATGCCCACAGTGACTTGTTTTCCCAACATGGAATTTGCCTTTTTAAGTTTCTAGAATCTCCTAAATATTACCACCTTTTGAAAATGAGATGAGAACGCTAGAAGAGTCAAGGTGCACAAGGAGGTTATTATCTTATTATATGTCTTTTGTATACCTAATATGAATTAATTGATTCAGTTCAGCAAATTAAATCTAAATATCAATTTGTTTAAAAATCCTGTGTTCTTTGAGTTTCCTGAGTGTTTGTTTGTTTGCTTTTTGTTTTTAATTAATTAATTAAATAGATACATCCCAAACATTGGCCCTTTTCCTGGTTCCTCTTCCCCACAGAGTCCCTCCTCCAAATCTTCTCTGAGAGGGGTATCCCCCCCAGTATCTCCTCACTCTGGTGTATCAAACCTTTGCAAGACTAGGCACATCCTCTTCCACTGAGGCCAGAGAAGACACTCCTTTGTGTTAAGGCATGTGCAGGGGGCCTCGGACCACCTTCTTTATGCTCTTCGGTTGTTGGCTCAGTGTCTGGGGACTCCTAGGGTTCCAGGTCAGTTGACACTGTTTGTCTTCTTGTTGAGTTGCCATCTCCTTGAGGCTTACAGTACTTCCCCTAATTCTTCCATAGAGGTCACTGGCCTTCATTCAATGTTTGGCTGTCTCAGTCAGGTGCTAGGTAGAGCCTTTCTGAGAGCAGTTATGCTAGGCTCCTATAGGTATATTTTGTCTTGTGAGAACATTAATGTCATTTACATGAAGCCAGTTTTCAAATCATCTTCATTCAGCATTCCGTAATTCAACAACGGGGATCAGTTGCTTTTGTCTATTGGTTGGGTGCAAATATCTGCATCTGACTCTTGCAGTTGCTTGTTGGGTCTTTTGGAGGACAGTCATGATAGGTCCCTGTTTGTGAATACTCCATAGCCTCTGTATTAGTATCAGGCCTTGGAGCCCCCCAACCCTCCCATGAGTTCGATCTCACTTTCGGTCTGTCACTGGACCCTCTTTTCCTCATGCTCCTCTTCATTTCCATCCCTATAATTCTTTCAGATAGGAACAATTATGAGTGACAGTTTTGACTGTGGGTTGGCAACCCACTCCCTCATTTGATGCCCTGTCTCCCTGCTGCTGGTGGGTTCTATAAGTTTCCTCTCACTACTGTCAGGCATTTCATCTAAGGCCCTTACTTTCGAGTCCTGAGAGTTTCTCACCTCCCAGGTCTCGGGTGCATTCTGGAGGGTCTCCCCAACCTACTATCATCTCCAGAGGTTGCCTTTTCCATTCTTTCTCTGGCCCTCGGGGTTTCAGGTTTTTTTTTCCCTCACCCAATACCAGATCAGGTTTCCCTCTCCCACCACTTTCCTTTCCTTGATACTTTCTCTTCCATGTCCCTCCCTACCAATCTACTTGTGATTGCTTTCTTCTCCCTCCCAAGTGGGATTGAGGTGTGGTGTGGCTGTAAAGCACCTAAAGAGATGTTCAAAGTCCTTGATGATCAGAGAAATGCATATCAAAATGACCCTGAGATCCCACCTTATACCACTTGGAATGGCTAGGATCAAGGGTTCAGTTGACAACACATGTTGGTAAGGATTTGAAGAAAGGGGAACACTTCTCCATTCCTTGTGGGATTGCAAACTGATATAACCACTCCAGAAATCAATCTGGAGATTCCTCAGAAAATTGGAAATATGTCTTCCTGAAGACCAGCTATGTCACTCTTGGGAATACACCCAAAAGATGACCAATCCCCCCCCCTCCCATGCCACATGGAAACATGTTCCTTTATGTTCATAGAGGGTTTATTGTGATAGCCAGGAGATGGAAACAACCCGGATGTCCAACAGAAAAATGGATACAGAAAATTTGGCTCCTTTACACAATGGAACTTTGCAAGCAAAAGGATGGAACTTGAAAATATCATCCTGAGTATGGTAACTCAGACCCAAAAGAACATGCATGGTATGTACTCACTAATAAGTGGATGATAGCAAAACAAAACAAAACAAAACAAAAACAAAAAAAACCACAAACAAACAAAAACAAAAACCCAAAACACCAACAATTTAAAAACAAAACAAAACAAAACAAACAAAAAAACTACAGAATACCGAAGATACAGTTCACAAAATCAGCAATCTAAGAATCATAACAATGCAGAGGACATAGTGAATACTAATGCAGATTTTGTGATATAAATTTCCATAGTGAAATGTTCCAAATATTTATTTCTAATTTACCAGTTGAAGGTTTTATAGACTATTATTTCCATTTCCTAGGTATTGTGAATAGAGCACTAGTCAATATGAATGAGTATATATTTCTATAGAAGAACAGAGTCCATGGGGGATATGCTTAATTGTGGTAAAGCTGGATCATGTGGTATATTTGCTTTCAGGTTTTGAGGAAAACCACTGATTATCATAGTGGATCCAGAAGTGTGCACTTCCACCTGTAATTATATGTATTTACCTTGTATTTACATTTTAGTCCATATATACAAGCATTAGTTTCTGGTGTTTGTTTGTTTGTTTGGTTGGTTTTTTGTTTGTTTGTTTTTGTTTTTGTTTTTGTTTTTTGAGAAATTAGAACAATGAATCAGGAAGCATTTTCTGTGAAGTAGATGGAGGACTGGTTAAAGAGAAAACTGTTTGGAGTGATAACTAATGTAACTAGCATAAGATAACTAATAAAATTCATTGCAAATCATTGCGAAAAACATGTATTGGAGATATTTTCTTAAAATGATTCATAATACAAAAGTAAAATTGAGTTTAATTGGAATCACTCCATAATTGGGAGATATTAACTATTTCAGACATCATGGGCTGTAAAATAAAATGTCCTCAATGTTTTGTGTTTTATGATCTAGGCCTTTGTATAGCTTAGGATGACTTGAACTTAAACTGCTTGGGACAAAATTTATTAGGAAAATTTATTAGTCCATTAGGGAGAAAAGATAAGACATGAACTCAAGGCAGGAACATGGAACAGACACTATATCAGAAGCCACAGGGAAACAGAATGTATTAGCTTTCTCATAGACTTTTGTCCAAATGTTCTTACACCCCTTAGGCCCACATGTTTAAGAATTGAAATGTTATCTTCATTAACCATGGACCAGACATTTCTACTTAATTAACAACAACAACAACAACAACAACAAACAGCAACAGCAGCAGCAGCAACAACAACAACAACAACAAAATGCCCAGCAGGCAGTCTATATGACAAACTATTAGAAAAATTTCTCAGTTGATGGTCCCTTCCTTTTTGTGTTAATCAAGGTTAATCATCATAGCCAGTCAAGTACTGTAGCTACTGACTTTCGCCAACATACCCAGGTTAACGTTATTCAAATGAGTGAAGACATAAACACATACTCATCTCATAGGAAAGCCTATATGTGAAGAAACAAGGAAATAAGTATCTATAATCAAAGTGAGGGCTTTGTGTCTTCAGAGGTATAAAACATTTATTTTAGTTGATCAGTTGCTGTGAGATCTTTCATGCAGCACATGTAAGAAATGTAACCAAGTACTCGAAAGAAAATATATGTACAAGAAAAAGCACACATGGAAAAGGAAAATGATTTCTAATGAAAGGTTTGTTTTCTACCAGTAACTCTCAACTAATAAATGATAATGTCAATATATTTTCTAAAATAATTATCTTAAGACTCACCAAATTATTAAGTACAGAGCATATAACATTATAACAATATATTATGTATGTATATTTATTTACATGTATACGTGCAATTAGCACATATGTACATATATGTGTGTATATAAACGTTCAGAAACACAAAAATATCTTTATTAAATTTAAAAGGATACAACCAAAAATATTTATTGTTTAGTGACATGGAAACAGCATACGGTATTGTTGATTATACACAAAAGTAAAGTTGATTTCTATATGCTTTAACAATAATTATAGGAAATATTGTGTGCTATGAAAATGTTTCACCAATATCACCGCCAAAAGGCCAATGTTTCCTAAAATCATTATAAGGATAATTATAAAGTGTATGTGTAAATCTTGCACAGAGAACTTTTCATCATTATTCCTTGAAAGCTTTGTGGTGTGAAGGGAAAATCATCCCAGTGAACAAGATGCATAGTATTTCCTGGTGTTGTATAAAAATATAATTAACTTTCCCTGACAATTTTATGTCGTTGTTGTTTGAATTATGTTAGATCAAATACAAATAAATAGCAGGAGGAAAACAGTTTACATTTATGTTGCCATTCTTTTTATACCACTTTAAGAATGAAAACATTTTACATTTGATAATTCTGAAGACAATTTCTTTGACAACAGACATGAATAATTGTTCCATTGTAGGGAAAATACAAAAATGGGCCTTACAAGTTTTATAAAATACTGAACTTACTAATTTTATGTAGTTAACACTCAGGAATCCATTATCCCGCAAAAAGTTGCTGGTGAAAAAAAGAAGAATAAAATTAGAAAGAGATGAAAAATTTCTTCTTTGTTTAATCGACTTTTTGAAGTTAATCATAATGAAGTATTTTCTAGAACATCAGCCTGTATACATATAACACAGAAACACACACATGCATATACACAAATATGCACATATGTACACACAGACAAAATTTTATATAAAAATGTTATATAATTTTGTATATAAATTTAATATATATATTTATATATAAATTGAATATATATTTGTGTGGAGATGCTAGTTAAGCATAAAATGGAATGCAAATGTCAAAATTATAGTATTGGTTTACCATTTTCATCTTAATTTTGTTTAATTGTCAATATCAATAGTTCTTACATATTTTAAGCTTGAGAAAACCTTCATGTCAAAAACTGGATCTTTATTGACTTTTTAGCAATTCTACATATTTTGACATTAGGGATTTCTAGCTCCAGATGTTGTTCAGGCTGAATGCTTTCAGAACGATACTTTTCTACTGCATTAGGACATAAAATCTATTTTGTTGTAAATGTCTACTGGAGCTGGAAACTATCCCTAGGAAATAAGCAACAATAAAAAATGAAATAGGACAATATATTATTTCTATTTCAAGATACTGCATTTTTCATAATTTGTTACACAGCAATAGAAAATTAGTATTTATTATATACATTAACTATTAGTTAGCTTTCTTGCACTATCTTTATTTCTATCACTTTTTAACAATTTTTAATTTTTACCTTTTAATTTTTATTTGTTCTGTCTTTTTATTGACCTTACTTTTTTTTTTTTTTACAGTCCAGTGATTGTTCCCCTCCCATTGTTTTCTCCTATGGTTCCTCACCCATTCCTCCTCCCCTATCTCCAGATGATGCCCACCATCTCCATCACCCTACCCTTCCAGGCCTATCCACTCCCTAGGGTCTTAAGTCTCTTGAGAGTTAGGTTCATCTTCTCTCACTGATGCTTCGTCTGGCCTGGTCAAGCCTTAGTGATAGAAGATGCTGTATATGTGTCCGGAAGCCTTGGATCAGCTTATGTATGCTGCCTGGTTAGTGACTCAGCATCTAAGAGATTTTGGGTGTTACAGGTTAATTCAGATTGCTGGTCTTCCTATGGGGTTGCCCTCTTCCTCACCTTCTTCCAGTCTTTCCCTAATTCAACCCCAGATGGCCTCAGCTTCAGGCTATTGGTTGAATGTAAATATCTGCATCTGACTCTTTCAGCTGTTTACTGGGCCTCTTGGAGGGCAGCCATGCTAGGCTTCTGCCTATGCACAGCATTGCATCAGTACTAGTGCCAGGCCTTCGAGCCTTGCTTTGACATGGGTCCCAATATGGGCCAGTCACAGGAAGTCCTTCCCCTAGTCTCTTCTCCATTTTTTGTCCCTGAGGTTCTTTTAGGCAGGAACAATTCTGGGTCAGAGTTTTTGACTAAAGGATGGCAACCCTTTCCCTGTACTTGATGTCCTGACTTTCTACAGGAGGTTGATTGTACAAGTTCCCTCTCCCCACTGTTGGGCATTTCATCTAAGGTCCCTCCCTTTGAGTGTTGAGTGCTTCTTGCCTCCCAGGACTCAGGTACACTCTAGAGGGCCCTGCCCCACATTCTTACTAGGGAGCTTCCATGTTTCCATTCATTATGCTGGCCTTCACAGCTTCTCCCTCAGTCCTGCTCCTTCTGACCCGTTTCTTTATTCTTAATATAAGTAATATAATACTACATAATACTTGATGTTTACTCCATATTCATTATTTTCATGAGTATTTTGTAAATAATATTCAAATCAATTGTTGATATTCTAATATAAAATTATTTAGATTCCCTTATATATTGTAGATACTTTATTGTAAATGTTGAATCTTTATACCACATCTTTACATGTGCTTGTATGTTACTTAAAAAAATCATCAACTAAATAACATATTATGATTTAATAAAGAGCCAAAGGATTTAGAAAGTTATTGTACTAGTCATTGTCCAAAATTCTAATTCATATATAGCTACCAACTTCCACATTATTTAGCATACATATGCGGAGACATGTTGGCTAACTTTAACTCAGGACTTACAAAACAGAAATAAGGGGTACTGGCAAACTAGATTAACAAGAATTGGTGAGCTGTATATTCATTAAAATACATTAAATCAATTAAATAAAATAAAGTAAAATAAAGTCAATGAAGAAACCCAATATCAACTAGGGGCTTCCACATACATGAACATATATGAAAGCATACCTCTATATGCATATGCTTATACATGGACACCAATTCATACAGGAAAGTTTCGCACATATCCACACATACACATGAACAAAATTCACTAGATGACTCTTGGTTACTATAACAATGTAATGCCACTATAATGATATTATTAATGGTTAGTGATATAACCACACTCACCTACATTCAATAAACACAGTATTCAGTATATTTTGGAAATAACAGATGTTCATATTAGTGCTAACTTATTACTATTCTTGTTTGTCATGTCTTTGTGGTTGTTTGAATATGATTGGCCTATAAGATTGGCCCTATTAGGAGAAGAGATCTTGTTAGAATAAATGTGGCCTTGTTGGAGGAAGTGTGTCTCTATGGGGAGTAGGATTTAAGACATTCCTCCTAGCTACCTAAAAAACAGTCCTCTTCTAGCTGCCTTCAGATTAAGAAATTTCTATTCCTCCTCCAACACCATGTCTGACTGCTTGCTGCCATGTTTCTTGACATGATGAAAATGAACTGAACCTCTGAATCTGTAAGCCAGGAACAATTCAGTATGTGCCTTTATAAGAGTTCCCATGGTCACTGTATCTCTTTATAGCACTGAAACCCTAACTAAGGCATCTTTTTAAGATCAAAGATAAATTTGTTAAAACATATGAAAGTAGATAGAAAATGTGTAAACTATAGTAATTACTGTTAGTATTGCCTATCATGGGAAGGACAAAGCTTAATATGGCAGGGTACTTAAAAAAGTCAACAAGTTAGGGCCAATTAAACTGTAGTAATGCATGCTTGTAACTTATCCTTTTTCCCCTCAAAGCCTTCATTTTGTCAACCCAGTTGCAGCCAACATTGAAGATCAAAAATATTTACATATTTGTAAGGAACAAGTTTGACAAATTAATATTGTATAAGAAAAGCTAATTAAAGTAATAACTTGCTGGGTGGCTGTCCTTTGTGCTTTGATATTTTATTGTAGGAAATATCAGAAATTCTCTGTTATTATCCAGTTACCAACATAGTAAACAAATACAGATTTTTATACTAATGTGTATCTGTACTAATCGTATATTCATTTATTTATAAATGTAATAGCGGGTAGAATAATATATATGTTTCCATATACTTCATCCATAATCTGCTTTGAGAAGAACTTTAGATATCATCAGTAAAAATAGTATGTTATAAAATGTGTACATCATCAGTTTTACTAATTATGAATTTTAATTGTTCTTAACAACTAATATTTCCTCAGGGAAGAGTACATAATCAAATAGAAACTTGTAAACTTAGAGTTGTTTGTGAAATCAACTAATTGAGAGGAATCAGTCATACTTTCATAAGAACACACGTGAGGAATACCTTATCTATTTATTATCCATTTTGTTTACATTTCAAATGTTATCCCACTTCTGGGTCTCCACTCCATTAATTCCCTACCCCATGCCTCTCCACTTTGCCTCTAGGAGGGTGCTCCCCCACCCAACTATCCACTCCTGCCTCACCCTTCCAGTGTCCCCCTTCTCTGGGGCATCAAGCCTCCACAGGACCCAAAGCCTCCCATCCCCATTCCACTGATGCCAGTTGAGGCAGTCCTCTGCTACATATGTAGCAGGAGCCATGGACTGGTACATGTATAATCTTTGATTGGTGGTTTAGTCCCTGAGAGTTCTGCCGACACCGTTTAATTGATACTGTTCTTCTTATGGGATTACAATCGCTTTCAGCTCCTTTAATGCTTCCCCTAACTCTTCCATTGGGGTACATGGGCACAGTCTAATTGTTGACTAAGAGTGTCTACATCTATAATAATCTGGTGCTTGCAGAGCTTGTCAGGGTACAACTATACCAGGCTCCTGTCTTAAAGCACATTTTGGCATCTGCAATAGTGTCAGGGTATAATGTTTGCAGATAAAATGGATCGCTTGGTGGGGAGGTTTCTGGATGGCCTTTCCTTGTCTCTGCTCCATTTTTATTCATACATTTCCTTTAGACAAGGACTGTTCTTGGTTAAAATATTTTAGATGGGTGGGTGGCCCCATCCATCCACTAGGTGACATGTCTATCTACTGGATGTGGTCTCTTTAGGTTGTATATCCCTGCTGTTGGTATTTCAGATAATGTTATCCACTTTCAGTCTTGGGAGCTTCTCACATCCCTGGCTTCTGGGACTTTCTAATGGTTCCCCATGTCCCCCACTCCCCACTGCTATTTGTTTCAATTCATTCTCTTGGCACTCTGGACTTCTCTCTTGTCTATTTCCACACCTGGTCATGCCTCCCCCCCTTTTTCCTTCCTCTCCCTTTTTCCACCTAGTTCCCTCCCTTACTTTGTCTACAATGATTATTTTGTTCCCATTCTAAGTGGGTTTGAAGCATCTACACTTTGCCCTCCCTTCTTGTTAAGTATCATATGGTCTTTGAGTTGTACAGTGGATATTCTGAGCCTTTGGGTTGAAATTGAATTATCAGTAAGTACGTTCCACATATGTCTTTTTGGGTCCACAATACTTCACCCAAGATATTTTCTAGTTCCATACATTTACCTACAAAGTACGTGAAACTGTCATTTTTAATAGCTGATCAGTATTTCCTTGTGAATATATATCACTTTTTCTGTATCCCTTCTTCCTTTAAGGAATATCTGGGTTGTTCCCAGTTTCTGGGCTATTATAAATAAGGTTTTTATGAATATACTGGAACATTTGTCCTTGTTATATGTTGGAATATCTTTTGGGTTTATGCCCAGGAGTGATGAAGTTCGATCTTCAGGTAGTGCTATTGACAATTATCTGAGGAACTGACACATGGATTTCCAGAATGGCTTTACCAGCTTGCAATCAGACCATCAATTGAAGAGAGTTCCTCTTTCTTCATATCCTCAGCAGTATCTATTGTTGCCTGAGTTTTTCATCTTAAACATTTCATTGGGTAAGGTATAATCTTAGGGTCAGTTTGATCTGCATCTCCCTGACAAGGAATTTGAACATTTCTTTAGGTGTTTCTTGGTAATTCAATTTTCTTCAGTACAAAATTAGTTGTTTAAATTCTGTACCTTATTTTTAATTGGGTTGTTTGGTTTTCTGGAGTCTAACTTCTTGCTTCTTTGTATATTTTGGATATTAGCCATCTATCTGATGCAGGATTGGCAAAGATCTTTTCCCAGTGTGTAGTTTGTTTATATAATGGTTTATGTTATAGGATTTCCACATATTGAACTGTCCCTGCATCCATGGCATGAAGCTTACTTGATGATGGTGAATCATCATTTTAATCAGTTCTTGGATTCGGGTTGTGAATATGTTATTGAGTATTTGTGCATCAATATTCATAAGCAATATGAAGTTATTTCTTTGTTGGGTCTTTGTGTGACTTAGGTATCAGTGTAACTAACTATGGCTTTATAGAATGACTCAGGTAATATTCCTTCTGTAACTCTTTGTGGAATAGTTTGAGAAATATTATTATTAGGTCTTCTTTGAAGGACTGATACAATTCTGAACTAAAACAATCTGGTACTGGACATTTTTTGGTTAGGAGACTTTTAATGACTGATTTTATTTTCTCAGGGTTTATTGGACTGTTTAGATAATTTCTCTGGTCTTTAGCTAGCATTGTTACCTGGTATCTTTCAAGAAAATCATTGGTTTCATCTAGATTTTTGATTGTGGTTCAGTATAGGTTTTTGTGGTAAGATCTGATTATTTATTTTAATTTGCTCATTGTCTGTTGTTATGGCTCCCTTCTACTTTTTATTTTGTTAATTTGGATACTATCTCTATGCCAATTAGTTAGTTTGGCTAAGGGTTTATCTATCCTGTTGACTTTCCCAAAGATCTACCTCTTAGTTTTGTTGATTCTTTGTATAGTTCTCTTTGAGTACAACTGGCTGATTTCATGTCTGAGTTTGATTACTTCCTGTGGTCCACCCCCATGTGGATGATTGCTTCTTTTTCTTCTAGAGCTTCCAGATAGGTTGATAGTATAGGATTTCTCCAATTTCTTTATTAAGGTACACAGTGCTATAAATATTCCTCTTAGCACTGCTTTCATTGTGTCCCATAAGTTTGAGTATGCTATGACTTCGTTTGCATTACATTCTGTAAAGTCTTTAATTTTTTTTATTTTTCCCTGACCATGTTATCGTTGAGTTATTAAGTTATTAAGTTATTAATTCTTTTAATTAAGTAATTAATTAAGTTATTAAGTCTTGATGAGAATGTGAGCCTTCTGTTGTTTTGTTGTTATTGAAAACTAGCCTTAGAGAGTGATAGTCTGATAGAATGCATGGGATACATTCAATCTTCTTGTATTTGTTGAAGCTTGTTTTTTGTTCAATTATATGGTCAATATTGAAGAAGGTACCATGAGGTGCTGAAAACATTCTTTTGTTTTAGGGCAATATGTTCTGTAGTTATCAGTTAAATCCATTTGGTTCAGTATTTCTGATAGTTTCATTGTGTCTCTTTTAGCATCCATTACTATTATCTATCGATTGATGCAAGTGGATATTAAAGTCTCTCAATATTATTGTGTGAGGAGCAATGTGTGTTTGAGTTTTGGATACATTTCATTTACAAATGTGAGTGCCCATGTATTTGGGGCATAGATGTTCAGAATTAAAACTTCATCTTGGTGAATTTTTCCTTTAATGAGTATGAACTGTCCTTTTTCATCTTTTTTGAGAACTTTTGGTTGAAAGTCTATCTTATTGGATACAAGAATGGCTACTTCAGATTGTTCCTTGGGACATTTGCTTGAATTTTTTCCCCAATGCTGGGTCCTGTTTACATATCTAGTCTGTTAGTCTTGGTCTTTTATTGGGGAGTTGAGTCTGTGGATGTTGAGAGGTATTAATATCCAATGATTGTTGGTTCCCAGTTTGTTGATTTTGGTGGTGGTGGTAGTGGTGGTATTATGTTTGTGTGGGTTTGGGGATTGTTGTAAGATGACTCATTTCTTTTTTTTTTTTTTTTTTTTGTGAGTGTATTTTTTTCTCTTTGTGTTGGAATGTTCCTTCTAGGGTTGGGTCATTGGAAAGTTATTTAAATTTGGTTTTGTCATGGAGTATCTTTGTTTCTCCATCTATGGTGATTGAGAATTTTGCTGAGTATATTAGCCTGGGTTTTTGTGTTCTCATAGGGTATTTATGGCATGTCTTCAAGATTTTCTGGCTTTTAGAGACTCTGTTGTGAAGTCTGGTGTAATTTAATATGCTACTTTGTACTTTCCTTTTACTACTTTTTATATTCTTTGTTCCGTGTGTGTATTGTTTTCTTTATTATGTAATGGGAGGAATTTCTTTTCTGGTTGAATCTATTTAGTATTCTGTAGTCTTCTTGTACATTAATTATGCTAGGGAAGCTTTCTTCTATGATTTTGAAGATCTTTCTTGGCCCTTTGCATTGGGAATCTTCTCTCTGTTCCTATTATTTTTAGGTGTGGTCTTTTTATTTTGTTCCGAATTTCCTGGGTATGTTGGGTTGGGAGCTTTTTGCACTTTGTATTTTCTTTAAACTGTTTTTTTCTACATCTTCTATGATGTATTCTATGGCTGAGCTCCTCACTTCTATGTCTTGTATACTGTTGGTGATGTTTGCATTTATAACTCCTGTTCTCTTTCCTAGGTTTTCCATTTTTAGGGTTGCCTCCCTTTGTTATTTCTTCATTTTTTTCTATTTCCATTTTTAAATCCTGGATAATTTTTTTCAGTTTCTTCACCTGACTGACTCTGTTTTTCTTTATATTTCTTTAAGGGATTTATGTTTTTCCTCTCTAAGGATTTCTACCCATTTGCATGTGTTCTCTTGTATTTATTTGTGTTTTTCATGTTCTCCCTAAGATCCTTTATCATCTTATGTTGGACTCTTGCTTTTCAGGTATATTGGGTGTACTGGCTAATTTTGTGTCAACTTGACACAAGCTGGAGTTATCATAGAGAAAGGAACTTCAGTTGGGGAAATGCCTCCATGAGATCCAGCTGTGGGACATTTTCTCAATTAGTGATCAAGGGTCCCTTGTGGGTGGGATCATCTCTGGGCTGGTAGTCTTGGGTTCTATAAGAGAGCAGGCTGAGCAAGCCAGGGGAAGCAAGCCAGTAAGAAACATCCCTCCATTGGCTCTGCATCATCTCCTGCTTCCCTGACCTGCTTGAGTTCCAGTCCTGACTTCCTTGGTGATGAACAGCAGTACAGAAGTGTAAGCGGAATAAACCCATTCCTTCCAAACTTGCTTCTTGGTCATAATGTTTGTGCAGGACTAGAAACCCTGACTAAGACTTTGGGTATCCAGGAGTTGCTGTTGTAGGAGAGCTGGGTTCTGATTGTACCAAGTGGCATTTTTGTTGTTGTTGTTGTTGTTACATATGTTCTTGTACTTGCCCATTGCCATCTGGTTATCTCAGATGTTATCTGGCCATTATGTCTGTGACTGGATCCTGTCCCTCCTGTGATCCTGTCAGTTTTGTTGTGAAGGAGCTCCTGGGAGTTATGCTGTCTTTAGGTGTATGAGGGGGTTTGGAGCACTGGCTCTACCCTTTGCTGAATTGTGAGTCCAAAGGAAGATTTATCTCTGGCAGGGCAGGGAAGATGGGGTCCACCTTCACTGGTCCCTGATGCGGACCCAGTAAAGCCAGACATTGGGGCAGTGGGTGTCTCACCAGTGTTTCTGGTTGTCTCAGACCACCTGAGATTCAAGTTTTCCATGCGTGTTGGAGGGGTTCTGGAGCACTGGCTCTGCTGAAGAATGCCTTCTTTCAGTCCACAAAGAGCGATAATATTAAAATGACAGTAGTTAACTAAAGTAAGGATAAATATTTTATTTACATTTTAGATATTAAATAAGAATTTAAAGTTTTTAATCAGACCAAGGTTGTATGCAACCATGTTTATAAAATATTGTAAAATACAAGTCATTACTGAGTAAAAAGTAATTAAAAGATGTAAAGAAAATTTTATATTTTACACACACACACACCACACACATTACACATTTATAAAACAAAGACTGTGAATTGAAATTTAAAATTAAGTTTCAATGACATTCCTTCAAATTGAATCATTTCTTCATGAATTACCTATTTCTCTGATTATTTGTGTACATGAATGTTGCTTCTGCAACATTTGCCAGGTGTGGAATCTCATTTTTAAATTGCTAGCAATTGTGAGGCATGTGTGTCATGAACGTCTTCTGCTGTGTAAAGAGTTGTAACATATGTTGGAATGTTAATGAAATGATAAAATCAGGGGTTTAAGAGGTGGTGTGGTTGCTAAAAGAGCATGTGTTGCTCTTGCAGATGATACATGTTGAGTTCCCAGAATCCAAATGGTAGGTCACAAACATCTGTGCCTTCAGTTGCACTAGGCACTTAGGCAGTGCACATACATAATGAGAGCAAAACATCTATATAAAACAAATGAATACTAAAAAAAAAAAAAGTCATATCATAATTTAGTCACTATTTTAAGCATGTTAAATTATTTTTCATTTCATTTCACATTGAATAATTCATACTCAAAAACTACAGTTTAGTACATATACTCTGATGAACATGATGTGTGAAATCACTTGCCAAGGCTTTTAATTTCCTTGCATATGGTGGGGCTGACTAAGACCAACACTAGTACCTGTTAGTATTTTACCTCTGGAGTTTTATTCAGATTTACTTTCAGAATGATCAAAGTAAAATATTAATATTAATATTATGAAAATACGGAGCAGTGCCTTTTTCTGATTCAATAAACAATGCGGTAAAATAAAATGATGGTCTTTAAAGCCACTAAGCAAATAGGATACCACCATAAGAAATACTGTGTATAAAATCATGGTCTTTCATGTTCATCAATTTTTGGGTCTTTTATTCCAAGGTTAGTTCTCTCCAACTTTCTTTTTATAACTTTCATTTATTCTTTGTTTCACATCATGCAACCTAGACCTGCATGTCTCACCATCTTTTCCCTTTGCCCTTGCAACCTACATGCAGCCAAAATAACACACACACACACACACACACACACACACACACACCACCACTACCACCACCACCTCCACCAGATAGACACATCCCACCTCCAACAACAACAGGCAACAACAACAACAAAAGCAACAATATAAGAACATCTGATATCTGATTTGATCATGGAAGCTGTACTACGTCATAGATATCCCACAGTATACAGCTCTGTCTATGTATCTTCACTTGCCAGTGTTCATTGCAATCATGCTACAACCAGTGAATAAGGACAAACATGCCCCCAAGTAAAACAAACATATTTTAAAATATCTTCTTAAACTTATTTCTCATAAAGAAAAGATAATTTAGGTATTTCTTTCTGATTTACATTTTATTTTTAATATTTAATTTTAATCAGTCTCTATATAGTCTTTCTCCAAGTTAGTAATATATGTACAATTAGAATGTTTCTATAAAGATGGAGACTTGTTCTTTCATTATTCTAACTTTCACAGCATATTTTTTTAAATTAAATAAAAAGCAATTTGTAAATATCCTCTGGTTTAAAGTTTCAAATCCTTACACTATATGTGTGTGTGTGTGTGTGTGTGTGTGTGTATATATATATATGTGTGTTTATTTCACAATTAAATTCACAATTTATTTTCATATTTATACCCTTTTAAATTTTGTATTTCTATTACTTAAATTTATTGTTATCATCTTTTTTTTTATTATTTTGCAGTTACTTCACTTTTTCTTTCTTTTTTTTCCATTTTTTATTAGGTATTTAGCTCATTTACATTTCCAATGCTATACCAAAAGTCCCCCATACCCACCCACCCTCACTCCCCTACCCACCCACTCCCCCTTTTTGGCCCTGGCGTTCCCCTGTACTGGGGCATACAAAGTTTGCATGTCCAATGGGCCTCTCTTTCCAGTGATGACCGACTAGGCCATCTTTTGATACATATGCAGCTAGAGTCAAGAGCTCCGGGGTACTGGTTAGTTCATAATGTTGTTCCACCTATAGGGTTGCAGATCCCTTTAGCTCCTTGGGTTCTTTCTCTAGCTCCTCCATTGGGAGCCCTGTGATCCATCCATTAGCTGACTGTGAGCATCCACTTCTGTGTTTGCTAGGCCCCGGCATAGTCTCACAAGAGATAGCTACATCTGGGTCCTTTCGATAAAATCTTGCTAGGGTATGCAATGGTGTCAGCGTTTGGATGCTGATTATGGGGTGGATCCCTGGATATGGCAGTCTCTACATGGTCCATCCTTTCATCTCAGCTCCAAACTTTGTCTAACTCCTTCCATGGGTGCTTTGATCCCAATTCTAAGGAGGGGCATAGTGTCCACACTTCAGTCTTCATTCTTCTTGAGTTTCATGTGTTTAGCAAATTGTACCTTATATCTTGGGAATCCTAGGTTTGGGGCTAATATCCACTTATCAGTGAGTACATATTGTGTGAGTTCCTTTGTGAATGTGTTACCTCACTCAGGATGATGCCCTCCAGGTCCATCCATTTGCCTAGGAATTTCATAAATTCATTCTTTTTAATAGCTGAGTAGTACTCCATTGTGTAGATGTACCACATTCTGTATCCATTCCTCTGTTGAGGGGCATCTGGGTTCTTTCCAGCTTCTGGCTATTATCTTTAATCAATATTTAGTATTTCTAAAGAACTAAACTTTAGTTTCACGTGTTTCTTTCTTGTTTTTACTGTTAGGTTCTCTTGAAATTTTTACTTTGTTTTCATTTTTGTTCTTAAGTTTGAGTTAATGTTAGTATTCATTATTTTTGCATATTTTAAAGTGAAAATTTAGGATATTCATATAAGGCCAATGTCCACTTTTATTACATAGTCTTGTTTTAGATACATCTTTCAGATTTTGATGACTGATGTACATTTTACTTAGTTCAGAACTTTTTGTTTTAAATAAAATATTACTCTATTTCAGGGTTTTTCAACATTTCTAAATGTCAAATTTTCTGCAATAATTTTAAAATGATTATTTAAATAATTTTAATATGAATTTCGTATGCTTTTACACATTTGAGAATATGCTCACTAAATGTCAGGTGTAGTTAGTTCCTGACAATGCTTCTATAATTAAAATCATGTTTAGATTTTCCCCCCAAACATGAAGGAGTAATGCCCCAGGTGTTCTGTTACAGAGTTGCTACAAAAAGCTTTATACAGTTTAATAAATGGTTCTATTAGTTTTGTACTAACCCTTAAAAAAGTAATTGAGGAAAATAAACTGGGAGATATTGTATAAAAGTGAAAGTAAGAATCAGATTATCTCTTTAAAGATCTATGTGAGACAGAGACAGAAAGAAGTAGAGAGAGAGAGAGAGAGAGACAGACAGACAGACAGACAGACAGACAGATAGGGAGAAGTGGGATGAAGAGAGATATTCTGGAAGTGAACAGGGAAATTCAAGATGGATAAAGCAAGGCATGCATTGGTATACCGATACACTGGCTAGTTTTCTTTGTTTTTGTTTTTGTTTTTTTTTTTTTAATTAGATATTTTCTTCATTTACATTTCAAATGCTATCCTCAAAACCCCCTATACCCTCACCCCGCCCTGCTCATTAACTCACCCACTCCTGCTTCCTGGTCCTGGCATTCCCCTGTACTGGGTCATACTATCTTCGCAAGACCAAGGGTCTCTCCTTCCATTGATGGCAGACTAGGCCATCCTCTCCTACATATGCAGCAGAGACATGAGCTCTGAGGGTACTGGTTAGTTTATATTGTTGTTCCTCCTATAGGGTTACAAACCCCTTTAGGTCCTTGGGTACTTTCTCTAGCTCCTTCATTAGGGGCCCTGTGTTCCATCCAATAGATGACTGTGAGCATCCACTTCTGAATTTTGCCAGTCACTGGCATAGCCTCACAAGAGAGAGTTATATCAGGGACCTGTTAGCAAATGCTTTCTGATATATGGTTAGTGTCTGGGTTTGGTGGTTCTACATGGGATGGATCCCCGGGTGGGGCAGTCTGGATGGTCTTTCCTTTCATCTCAGCTCCGAACTTTGTCTCTGTAACTCTTTCCATGGGTATTTTTTCCCCACTTTAAGAAGAACTGAAATATCCACACTTTGGTTAGTTTTCTTATTGCTAACCAATGCAGTCTGAGGTAGAAAAGTTTTTAAGCCTCAAATGAAAATTGTTCATCAAGCAAGAGAAGATAACATCAGTATACATCTGAATTCTCTTGTTTAGAAGATGAAGTATGGGCATGAGAATGTTGGAGCTCAACTCATTTTCTGGTTTTTTATCTATTTTACCTCAGTTCTAGATATCGATGATTTTTTGAAGGTGCTAGCTATATTCTCAATGTCTTTTCCATACTTAGTTAGTCCTCTATAGATAACCCATCTCATGCTGAAAAATAATAATCTACTAGTGACATAGATGTTACCGAATCTAATCAAGTTCATTATTTCAACATCATAGTGCATTGAACTATGAATTGACCCTATGGGAATATTTTAAGTATAGGAAAATAACAACAATAAAACAATTTCTCAAGAATATTACAGTAAAATTATATTACTTTGTTTGTTTGTTTGTTTAAATTGTAACAGGGATCAAGACCTTAATAGGCACCCAGAACTTAGCTTAACTGGGTCCATCCTGAATGTATTATTCATGGTACAAAATTCAATACAGAGATAGTACCATCTGCCAAAAATAAAACCAAAGATGTAATCCATGTAAGCCATTAGTTATTCAAAAGCATCTAGATGTTCTAACTTTACTTTGAAGGCTTCTGTAGGTTCCCTTCTGGACTAACTTTTTGTTCACTGAAGTACATCAACCCAGGAAATGGTTTTTGAGCTTAAAAAGGGGGTTTCTGTAGGGGAAACCAGGAAAGGGGATAACACTTGACATGTAAATAAATAAATTATCCAATAAGAAAAAAAATTACTCATCCTGAGAAAGGCTCTGTGCTGCAGGATCCTAAACACCCAGTGTAATCACCAAGCATCGAATGGAGACTTTGTATGGCTTAAATCCACATCCAAGCTGTTTTCTCTCTGAATACCCCACACAGAAGTATTTTCACTCTTTAATAAACTACAATTTCAATTGTAAGCTCTTGCTAGTTAAAAGATAAAACAACACAATCAGATCTTTCTCATATTATCAATTGTCATAATAAGAAAAACTGTACTACTCATGACTTAGACTCATGACATAGCACAAAGCAACCAGATTCACAGTAATAGCAGAAAATTGTTGCAATTTTCTGAGTATAGCAATTGAATTTAAGTCATTTATCATTAGTTTTACATATGATAAGGTTTCCATTATTGTGTCATTAGAGTTTTTATCATACTTGGAACAAACCTATTCACGTTAAATGATAAAAGCATTCATTAGTTTCAACACCCTCACAAATGATGCCATGTCACAAGAATTGCTGATATTTTGGCTTCTCCTACACACACACACACACACACACACACACACAAACACACACACACACACACACACAAACACTGTGAAATCACTTTTCATTCTCACTTAAATCTTTAAGTTTTTACAAAATGGACTTAAAATTTTTACTAATGATTATTTATAATTTCATTAATCTCCAAAGGATAATATAATCATCCCAAAGATAATTCCTGATTTTTACCATTCACAGATAGAGATTGATTTCTCAGAAAAATCTATTATTATTTGCTAATTTTTTACATTGATTTTGTTCTAATTTTGCGAATGTAATAACATCTTAATTCATACTTTTCTCCCTCTAACACTAATTCCTCATATGTCTTACAAACTACATCCCAATTTAATGACCACTTGTTTTTAACTGTATGTGTGTAGCTATATAAATACAATTATCTGAAATATCTAAATCCACTTACTATTGCTTTATTACATCCATCCATCCTTCCATCCAAGATCCATCCATCCATCCATGTATACATACATACATACATACATACATACATACATACATGTTTAAGTGTCAAATGAAGTCGTTTTGTGGGTTTTGTTCAGGTGATCCAATTGTTAAGATTTCTTGGGTAACACAGTCTGTTATATATGTTAGACACAATACTGTAGCAAATGTCCTAGTACTTAGAATCTTTATATCTTTTCTCCTCACTTTGTACAATGTTTCCTGAGGGTTGAGCCAGAAGGTGTAGTTTCTGGCATTTAGCACCACATCATGGAACAGCAGGGGATTAAGTAATGTAGCTTTCGTCTATCTCCACAAGAATTGCACAAGGCTCCAACTTGAAGCCTGATAGTTGAAGCCACAGGATGAAGAAGAGACACTTTGAAAAGTGGTTTTATCCTTTATTTCTGTTCTTCAGTTTTCTACAAAAATTCTCCTCCAAAAAGTTTTCTCTGCTCTCTTCTAAGCTTTTCCTTCCTCATGCACTGATATCACAATAACACCCTTACTCTCAATATATTGCTCCCAATCTCATGCCTTTACTTGTAAGGTTTTCTTGAGTTCAGTTCGGTCTAAAATATTCTTCTTGAGTCCTTAGCACTTATACATCTTTCAGAGTACATGCTAGCATGGTAAAACATTCACAAAAATTTTACATAAAAATTTAATTCATAAATTGAATAAAAAGTTTACAGCAGAGAATATTTACATGAATATCTATTAGGAGAAATTTTCTGGCTAAACATTCACTATTTGTTATCACCTCTACAGCTTCTTAGAGAGTTAAAATAAATAACTTTTGGGACTAAGTTATAAGTGAAGTTTTGTATAGGTAAATCCAGTCAATTTTTATCTTTTGTTACTGCACCCTTTTTATGACCCCTTCTTAATGGCTTCACAACCTGTTGGAATATATATATATATATATATATATATATATATATAATATTAATAGCAGGAATCTTTCCTGAAATGAAATCTCCTAGGCCTTGACAAAAGGAACAAATCCATCATAGATTTTAATCCATGGTACAACCATTTCAGGAAGACCGCTTGCTTGTTTTTAGCTTCTCTTTGATGGATCCTGTCATGTGACTTTTAAACTATAAAAAGATATTCAGTATTTTACACCTTTGCTTGCAAATATATAGTCTTGTTTTAAAAATAAAGCATCCAAAAGGAGATGATATTGAATATATTAGATTACTCAAAATGCTTTTTTTAATGTCAGATAATTCTTTGTATACTCTGATAAGCAAACTTATTGCTATTCCTTCTTACAGTGTTCCTATTGCCACTAAACTAACATCTGAGTTTAAATATTCTGTGTAATTGCCAATGTTGCTGATGAGAAGTAATAATAACAATTTTTCCACTACAGGTTTATCCATTAATTTTTTCACTATGTTATATTATTGAACAATTTTACTATTGATGCAAAAATCTCTTTGCCAGAATAATTGTTTGTAATTGTAGTGTACAAAAGGCTACTGGTACTAGAACAATAATTACATCTATGAAACACAAGTAAGTTATGATATATTTCTAGTAATTGGGAAATTTGACTAATAATAAAGACATTTTCAGTGAAAATATCTTTATTTTAAAATTAGTCTATAGAAGAAAGTTCATTATTCCTAATATCAATTATTACTAAGTATATTTTAGGTTAACAGTTAATGTTGACCTTAACTTAATTGATTCTTTTGCATAATTGACATCTATGATACTACTCCCACTATAGAAATGACAGTAATTTCTTTTATTAATATTGTATAAAAAACAGCATTATATCTTAAAACAAAGTATCACTTAATATTGCATTCCAGATATTCAGCTTAAAAAAGAGGAGTTTCAATTCTAATTACTAAATTTACTTATAAAGATGATTTTTATACCATTGATAAAGATCTTTATGGTAGTTACTGTAGGAAGAAAGGGGTGTTAGAGAATGACAAAAGTACAGAAATGCCATTCTAAAACAGGATTGCATTTTACATGATAGGTGACAACAGAAGGAAACATAACATAGATTTAAACTAGAAAATAAAGTTTGAGTCTGTAGATCTAGAAGGAGAAGAAAAAACAAACAAAACCAAACCAACAAACAAATACCAGAAAGACATTCCTAGCCTGAAAGTATAGCACAAATATTATGGGAAATGGAGGGAGAAGAACAAACATTCAGGATCATCCTTTTCTGTGAATCAAGGTTGAGGAAAAGCTGTAGCATTACTTGTATGTTATAAAATAACATGACCAAAAACAATGTCAGAAATAAACAGATTATATTAGTTTATGGGTTCAGAGACATATTCCACAACAACAGGGAAGCCATGGAAACAAGTGCCTAAAGCAGGAAGCTAATAGACCCTTTATAAACAGTAAACATAGGAAGCAGATAATGGTAGACACAATGGGTCCAGGTTAACCTCTAAAGACCAAGGCTCAGTGATATACTTCTTCAAAAAGTCTCTACTTTCTAAAGCTTTATATCTTCCCAAACACTGAAGACCATGTGTTCAAACACATGACCCAAGAAGGGAAATTTCTCATTCAAGCCATGACATATAAGCTATATTTGGATTGCCTCAAAATATTAATGTTTTGGAATCCAAGAAAGGAAAACTTGTTTACTAGAAACACAAATAATCCTCTGGAAGGATTTCTATATTCAACATAAACTGATAAAAGCAGTGGCTTGCTCGGGATTTTAAATAGACAGACACAAACACTAAAACTTTGTCTTGGATCCTAAACAGAAACACCAGTTTATTGGCAATAAACTCATGTACCTTGGCAAACTTTGAATATATTATATTGAGATATGTGAAGCAGATGCTTCAGACGCATGATTTCAGTACATATATTTCACCTTAGAATAGATAATGAGTAAGTATCTTTAATATAAAAACTTTGATAAATTGTCTTAAATATTTGTAGTTGTTGAACATAGACCATGAGACAAAACTGGGCCACCTTAAGCATCTCAATTGCCTCAAGATTTTCAAGCATGCTCATGACAATTGTCTACTGAGACTCCCTGGACTAGGCAGGTCACCATTTTCCCTCATTATATCTTGTTATAGGGAGAAAAAAGAAAAAATACATCAAAGTATATTGAATAAAAATTTGAAAGCAATGTGCTTTTCACAATACTATTTCCAAGAGAAGTTACTATTCTCTATAACATTGTGTAAAAATCCCTATGGTTGAAATAGAAAGATTGATACTAGTAGAGAAGATATTCTTTCTGGAATATCAATGTTTAAGCAGGTCTTTCTCAGTTAATTTGGCTTATGATTGTAGGCATAGAATTTGATAATTTTCTGCTATCTCTCTGCTGCTTATTTATTCAGTTTTGTTTAGAATTTCAGTTACTCTTGTTGGAATTTTGTCTAGAATTTTTGGTATTTGTTGTTTTGTGTTACTTTACTTGCTACCTGGTTAATAAACCCACACACAACCAAAGTTCAACTGTCATAGATCATTCTCCAGTCAGAATAGCAACTGTTCTGATTAGTTGCTATACTTGGCTATGTTGCCTTATAAAAATATTAATCACATAGTTTAAGTAATACTTTGAACTTTGAGAAATACTCAGGTGGTATTTATTCTCTACTTGACATTGTGATACAAAAGGTAGGTTAATTAAAGGTAGGATCCACTGTTTATAATATTCAATAAGAAAAACTACCTTGATATAGATGATTGACAGGTATTTGAACTGAATATTTCAACTGGGTTGGGGCAAATTTTACTTAATGTGAAAGTTGCCATTACCAAAAAGGTCTTGCGTTGACCCTCATGTAATATCAGTTGGCCGATTTTCAAGAATGATTGATACAATGGCCTTATGAAGGTCAAAACTCTACTAATAATTTAATTCATAAATTAAAATTAGAATATATACCATATGATTTCTTCCACAAAAGACACTAAGGTCTAAGGCCAGTAGTAGTTAAAAGAGAACACAACTTGATTTTACCACTCTTAACAGTGAAAAGGCACTTAACACTATATTAAATCATATACAATCTATTACTTAGCCAAAATTGGTTTATTTTTTTATGTGGAACATTTGTCTACCTAAACAAAATCAACTGGAATATATTAGTCAATAAAGTGAATTGCATGAAAGCAAGAGAAATTCACTTTAATTTTCAGAGATAGAAAGTACAAAGTAAATGAGATAATGTAGGATATATTTTTAATCTTAGCATGGGGAAAGAAGAGTTAAGTAAACTTCTCTGGGTCTTGCTGCCAAGCTACAAGAACTCTATATCAAAATATAGCATCAGACAATGAGAAGGTTCAGTGAGCAGAAGAATTGTAGTAACTGTTTTGTGAAGAGAAATAACTGAGTTATAGAATTTGTCCGCTGATTCTCATACAAATGCTGTGTAATAAGCATTGATGACATAATAACATAAGCTTATATATAGTAAGTAAATAAATATAATATAAAATCAAGATAAATAGTACAATAGAAATAATGTATGAGGTTTCCTTCTGGCCTCTAAATACATAATAGTTTTTGTTTACAGATCTTTTTATTACACACACACACACACACACATACACACACACCTTTCTTAAAATACTTAATATATAATCATACTTGAGTGATGTCAGTATCTTGTCATATTTTAATGAAATTGACAATTTACACTAAAAGCCAGATATTGTTAGTCCTTCTGGAACAAAGGACATGACTTCTGTAATAACTCCAATTACATGCCCATAGATGCCTTCCTAAGGGTATGCCTGACCAAAGACCAAACACATCCCCTCTCCTTATTACTATGTCCCAGCCTCAAATGTGTTGGGGGTTCCATGCTCAACCAGCACTTCCCAATTGCCAGAACTTCAGGCATCCCATCCATCCCCACTTTCTTGGTGCCTATTCACATTATGCCCAGACCTCCTCCCCTCCTCATCACTATGACCCATCTCCCAACTTCTATTGAGGCTTCCTTCTCAAACAGGAGTCATGTAGGACATCAAAACTTCATGTAATCTGTCTATCTGCAGATGTCACTTTCTTAGTGACTATCACATTATCCTATTTACCCCTTCTTCTCCCCAACACTTGTCCCAGTCCTCACATCAGGCAGAGAAGCAATGCTTAATCAGAGTCTATGACAACAGCAAAAACTCCAAGTAGTTCAAACACTCACAGATGCTCTAATTTTCTGGGTGCTTTACTAACCTAACCCCATTTATTTATTTTATCTTCATCGTGTATTCCAGTCCCCAACTTGAGCAAAAACCTCCTTCCCATCTGAAGCCAACAAGACACAAGAAGTCTAGACCTCAACTTGGGTCAAGACCACTGATATAGCCATAGGCCAGACAGGTCAGAAGACCAGATGAATAACAGAAGCCACAGAACAAAGCACCCATCTAATAAAAGCAAACAAAGACTTCAGTATCTAAACCTATAATTACCCACAAACTAGAAGCCATCTTAAGAACAAAATCAACAGTAGCCAGAGCAATATGTCAACAGTAAATCCCATCTGTGCTACTACTACAATCCCTGCATATTCCAACACAGCAGAATCAGAAACAACAACTTTAGGACCTACTTTATGAAGATGATAGAGTTTTTAAAAGAGGAAATGAATAAATCTCAGAAAGAAATTGAAGACAAAGAAATAGTTAAAAGCAATGAATAAATCCATTCTTGAAAGCAAAGAAAGAAAAAAAAATACTAATGAAGAAGATTGTTCAAGACATGAAAATTGAAACAGAACTAATAAAATAAACAGAACCTGAGGAAATTCTGGAAACATAAAATCTAGATAAGAGAACAGGAACTACAGCAGCAAGTTTCACCAACAGAATTCAAGAATTAGAAGTCAGAATCTCACACAATGAAGATATCATACAAGAAATTAATATACCAGTCAAAGAAATGTTTAGATCTAAGAAATTACTAATACAAAACATCCATGAAATATGTAACCCTATGAAAATCTAAACCTAAGAATAATAGTAATAGGAGAAGAATCCTTGCTCAAATGCTGAGAAAATATTTTCAACAACATTATAGAAGAAAATTTTCATAGCCTAATAAAGTGATATCAATAAAGCTATAAGAAGTACATGGAAATGCAAGTTAATTGGACAAAATTGAAAGCTCCTTCAACAAATAATAATCAAAACAGTAAAATTGCAAAACAAAAAGTAAAACTAAAAGCTACTAGGGAATGTTTTTAAGTAAAAATAAACCTATTAGAATTACATCTGACTCCTCAGTTCAGTCTTTGAAAGCCACAAGTGTCTGAACAATGAAATCCACTACATAAACTAACTGAAAAAACTAAAAATGAAAGAAAGAACATGACCTAATTAGGTGCTGAAAAGCCTTTGACAAAATCTAACCCTGGTTCATGGTAAAATCTTGGAGAAATTTGGATACAATAAAAGGGATATAAAGCTATGCAATAAAGAATATTTACCTCCCTTTTCATTTCTGATTTTGTTTATTTGGATACTGTGTGCCCTCTGTTTACTCTGGCTAAGGGTTTATCTATCTTGTTGATTCTCTCAAATAATGAACTTCTGGTTTTCTTGATTATTTGTATAGTTCTTTTTATTTCTAATTGGTAGATTTCAGCCCTCCGTTTGATTACTTCCTACCCTCTACTCTTTTTGACTGCATTTGCTTCTCTTATTATAGAGCTTTCAGGTGTACTTTTAAGCTGCTAGTATACACTCTCTCCCATTTCTTTTTGAAGGCACTCAGACCTATGAGTTTTCCTCTTAGAACTGTTTTCATGGTGTCCCATAAGTTTGGGTATGTTGTGCCTTCATTTTCACTAAATTCTAAAAAGGCATCTATGGTCACTTAGTCTTTGACAAGATAGCTAAAACCATCCAGTAGAAAAAAGACAGCATTGTCAACAAATGGTGCTGGGTTAACTGGTAGCCAACATGTAGAAGAATATAAATTGATCCATTCCGAAATTGTACAAAGGACAAGTCCAAGTGGATCAAGGGCCTCAACATAAAACTAGATACATTGAAACTAATAGAAGACAAATTGAGGAAAAGCCTTAAACACGGGGACACTGGAAATTTTTTTGAGCAAAACACCAATGGCTTATGCTCTAAGATCAAAAACTGACAAATGTGACCTTATAAAATTGTAAAGCTTCTGTAAGGCAAAGGATACTGTCACTAAGACAAAATGGCAACCAACAGATTGGGAAAAGATTTTTGCCAATCCTACATCCAATAGAGGGCTGATATCCAATATATACAAAGAACTCATGAAGGTAGACTCCAGAGAATCAAATAACCATATTAAAAAATGAGGAATATAACTAAACAGAGGAAAGTCAAATGGCCAAGAAGCACTTAAAGAAAAGTTCAACATCCTTAATCATCAGGGAAATGCAAATCAAAATGACCCTGAGATTCCATCATACCCAAGTCAGAATGGCTAAGTTCAAAAACTCAGGTGACAGTACATGCTGGCAAGGATGTAGAGAAAGGGGAACACTCTTCCATTGCTGGTGGAATTGCAAGCTGTTACAACCACTCTGGAAAACAGAGTACCCAGGTATACCACTCCTGGGCATATACCCAAAAGATGTTATAAGGACACATGTTAAAAGGACACTATGTTCATAGTAGCAGTATTTATAATCGCCAGAGCCTGGAAAGAATCCAGATGTCCCTCAACAGGGGAATAGATATAGAAAATGTACATTTACACAGCTATTAAAAATAATGAATTCATGAAATTCTTAGGCAAATGGACGGATCTGGAGGATATCATCCTGTGTGAGGTAACCCATTCACAAGAGAACACATATGGTATACACACACTGATAAGTGGATATTAGCCCTAAAGCTCAGAATACCCAAGATACAATTCACATACCATGTGAAACTCAAGAAGAAGGAAGATCAACGTATGGATGCTTCAGTGCTTCTTAAAAGGGTGAACAAAATACTCACTGGAGAAAATATGGAGACAAAGTATGGAGCAGAGAATGAAGGAAAAACTATTTTGAGACTTCCCCACCTGGGTGGGGATCCATTACCAAACCTAGATGCTATTGTGGATGCCAGAAAGTGCTTGCTGGCCAGATCCTAATATGGCTGTCTCCTGAGAAGCTCTGCCAGAGTCTGACAAATACAGAGGCAGATGTTCACAACCAACCATTGGACTGAGATTGAGTTTCCAGATGGAGGAGTTGGAGAAGGGACTGAAGGAGCTGAGGGGGTTTGCAGCCCCATGTGTGGAGCAACAGTGTCAACTGGCCAGCCTTGCTCCAGAGCTCCTGGGGACTGCACCACCAGCCAAAGAATACACATGGAGGGATGCATGGCTCTATCCTTGTATATGGCAGTAGATTGCATTGTTGGACATCTGTGTGAGGAGCTACCCTTGGTCCTGTGGGGGTTCAATGCCCCAGTTTAGGGGAATGCCAGGTCAGTAAGGCAGGAGTGGGTGGGCAGTTGGGGGAGCACCCTCACAGAGGCAGGGAGATAGGGAATTTCTGGTGGAGATAACATCTGAAATGTAAATAAAGAAAATATCTAATAAAAGAAAAAATGGATTACAGCATCCCTATAGCCAATATCAAATTAAATGGAGAGAAACTAACTCAAAGCAAATCCACTAACATACAGAACAAAAAGTAAAACTAAGAACGACAAGGGGAAAAATCAAGTCATAGTAAAGACAAACCTATTAGAATTACTTCTGACTTCTCAATTTAAACTCTATAAGCCATAAGTGTCTGAATAGATGCCTTGCGAAATTGAGACAATATCTCAGTGGATTTTTTTCTTTGATGAGTATTAAATGTTCTTCATGTCTTAAGATTAATTTTAATTTGAGGTCTATTTTGATCAATATTAAAAGGGTTCCAGCACATTTCTTCTTAAATCCATTTGGTTTGGAAAATCATTTTCTAATCCGTTCATAAGGTAATGTTTATTTTTGATGTGGAGGTAACTATCTTGCATGCAGCAGAAGAATGGATCAAGTTTTTGCACCCATTCTGTTACTTTGCCTCCTTTTACAGGGGAATTGAATCAATTGATACTAAGAGATGTATGACTGTTCATTCCTGTTTGTTTTTGTTCATTTCTATGTTCCTTGTAGTGGTTTGCATGTATTTGTGTGGTGTGTCTGGGTTTGTTTCTAGGTGTGTTTGTGTAATGTATTTCTTTTCACTTTGGTGGTGTTAAATTATTTCCTGTGTAATCAGTGTAACTAACCTTCCTTAATTTAGACTTTTCCTTTTAATACTTTCCTCAGGATTATACTTTTACATAGATATTGTTGAAATTTGACTTTATCATTTGATATCTTGCAATCACCATATATGGTGATTATAAATTTTGCTGTTTATACTAGCCTGGAATGATATCACTAAATCAGAAGCTAGAGAAGACTGTCCATTTCATATCTATTCAATATATTTCAAGAACTTCTAGCTAGAACACTAAGACTAATGAAGGACTTAAATAAATTAAAATGGAAGAAATCAAAGAATCAACATTCACCAATGATAGGATAGCATATAAGCAAACCTTATAATTCTACCAGAGAACTCTTACAGCTAATAAACACTTTTAGTGAACTGGCTAATTACAAAATTATCTCAAAATATTCAGTATTATCCCTCCTATATAAAAATGACAAATACATTGAGGAAGAAATCAAGAAAAATAAGCCTTCACTATAGTAACATTATATAAAATATCTTAGTATAAGTATAACCGGGGCTTGTATGATTAAAAAGTTTTGAATAAAGAAATTTAAAAGAATATCAAAAGGGGGGAACTCTCCCATGGTCATGATTCTATGGAATCAACAAAATAAAAATGGATATTCAACAAAATGAAATAGGGAGGTTATATTCAATCCTCATCAAATTTTCAAAAGAATGCTTTATAGAGCTTAAATGGAAAATACTTCATATGGAAAAACAAAAAATGAGAATGCCTAAAACAATCCTGAATAATAATAATAATAATAATAATAATAATAATAATATTATTAATAATAATAATAAAAATCTTCCAGAGATATCATCATCTCTGATTTCAATGTATACATCATATCTACAGTAATAGAAATCACATGGCCTTTCCATAAAAACAGACAACCTGATCAATTAAATCAAATGGAAAACACAGTTATAAATCCATACCCCTATGGACACCCAATTTTTAGTAAAGAACCATGAGAAACACAGTGGAGAAAAGAAAATCTTTTACAAATGGTGCTTTTCTAATTGAATTTCCAAATGTAGAAGAATAAAAATTGGTCTATTATTTATCAATATGCACAAAACTCATGTCCAAGGTATTCAAAGACCACAAGATAAAACTTGACACATAGAGCCTGATAGCACAAAAACTGGAGAATAACCTCGAACACACAGGCACAGGACACAACTTCCTAAACTGATTGTCAATAGCACAGACACTACGTGCTACAATTAATGGGACTTCATGAAAGTTGAAAATCCCCTGTAAGGTTAAGGACATAGTCAATAGGATAAACCAGCAGGCTAGAAAATGGGGAAATATTTCCACAAGCTCCACTTCTGGCAGATATCTATATCTATATCTATCTATCTATCTATCTATCTATATCTATCTATATATATATATATATATAAATGAAGAACTAAAGAAACTAGACATAAACATACCAAATAATCCAATTAAATATAGGGTACAGATCTAAACAGAGAACTTTTAACAAAGGACTATCAAATGGTAGAGAAACACTTAAAGATATGTTCAGCACCCTTAGATACCAGGGAAATGAACTTTGAGATATTATCTTAAAACTGAGAGAATATCTAAGATAAATAACTCGTGACAGCTTAATGCTTGCTAGGATACAGAGAAAGCAGATCACATATTCATTTCTTGTGGGATTGCAAACCTGTACAAAACTATCAAAAACAATACAGTAGTTCCTCAGAAAGTTGAGAATAGATCTACTTTAAGATCTAGATATAGAAATGTTGGGCATATACTCAGAGGATACTCCATGTTCTCATGAGGACACTTGGTCAATTATGTTCATAGTGGTTACATTCATAATAAGTAGGAACTGGAAATAACTTAGATGTTTCTCCACAAAAGAGTGAATAAATAAAATGAGGTGCATTTATACAATGGAATATTATACACCTTTAAAAATAATGACATCATGAAAAATGCAGGCAAATAGGTAGAATTAGAAAAGATTATCATGTGTGAGGTAACACAGACTCAGATATACAAACATGGTATGTAATAAGTTGTATGAGGACATTATCTGTTAAATAAATTATAATTATGGTATAATCAATAGACACAGTAAACTTAAACAACAAGTAGGCATCTAAGGGGGAATGCATGGATCTCTCTGGGTACGGAATAGAATAGGGTATTGGGAGGAGTAATGCTAGTGGAAACTGTAATGAAAATATATGTGAGAAGAATTTTCTTGTAATCTAAAACTAATATAAAAAGTCAAAAGTAATTTTTGTCATAATAGATTCTATTTATAAACCTTTAATTGTAGAACAGTATACCTTTGTCCAAAATGATTACTCTTAATGTATTAGTTTGAAAATGTTTTGAAAAAAATCTTAATTTTAAAATGTATAAAATGAAATATTTCAATAAGTTTTTGTAATACAATGGAAATTCAAATGTCTTTAAGGCTATCATCTTTTTGTATAACTAAATTGTTCTTACTAAATACAATGCTCATTACAGACATTTGATTTGTGCCTTATTTGATGCATAGTAGTGAATGAATGGGGAATGAGTGGTGTTTGTGTACATATGCATACTTTTTTTTTTTTAAACTTAAGGAGCTAAATAAAAAGAAACTGATTATACATTAAGTAATTTGTGATTTAGGTGACAGAAAAAAATTTAAACTCCTCTTAAAGAACTTTCTCATCACAAATATCTAGTGTTGAAAATAACTAAACTAATATGACCTTCTGACATTTATTTTCATATTTTTATGCAAGCCAGTGGCATCTGTGCCTTCATATAATGCAATTCTATGATAATTTGTGCACACATTTTAGCTCTGCTCTCAAGCCTCTTCCACACAGCTGTCTCTTGGCCTTTAATCCTTTTGTACTTTACATTTATCAGTGTCATGGATTAGCATTCTTTACTCAGCTGCATACTCTGACCTTTCAGCTTGCATGTGTATGAACAAAATCTTATAATAAAGAAATTCTAGCAATCAGTTACATTCATATTTAGTGTGTCACTATACAGTACATAATTTGGAAGCTTAGAGGAATACATGCAAAATAAATCTGAGGTTTACCTGGCTTTGTTCAAATTTGTACAACCAATTAAGGAAGCTTTTAGCAAATAGCAATTCCATCATTCTCGATCGTCCCAGACATTGCACCTAGTACTTATCCTTCTGCAAGGACCCTTTTCCCAAGATTGGAAAACTTCTGCTGCTCAAGTTCCAGGCCTGGTCATAACAGATCCATGGCATACATGTCAGAAGAACAGCCACATCCTGCCACACCAAAGGCCAAGCAAGACACCAGGCATTTAACCCCATACATGAACAAATACTACTTATTAGAGCACAGACCACAGAAACAGACAGAAATCTAGGCCACAAGAACCAAAAGAACAAAGAGGAAACAGAAACAAAGGAACAAAACACACATTAACAAAGATAAACTCAAAAACCAACAGCAGTACAAAGAATCATTAGAAACCCAGTTTAAGAATGCAATCAACAATAGCCAAGGCAATATGGCATCACCAGAGCCCAGTTATCTTATGACAGCAAGAACTAACTAGTCCAGTGTACCTGAAACACAGGAAAATGGCATTAAAACCAACTTTACAAAGATAATAGAGGTCCATAAAGAGGAAATTTAAAAAATCTCTTAAATAAATCTAGGGTAAACAAATAAATAATTGGAGAAAGCCAATAATTTTTTTAAAGAATCCCGAGAAAGCTAAGAAACAATTGTGTGAAGGAAACATTTCAACAACCAAAATTGGAAATAGAAGCAATAAAGAGAATGTAAACTAAAGGAATCTAGAAATGCAAAAAATCAAAGTAAGTGAATAACAACTGTAGCTGCAAACATCACTAACAAAATAAAAGAGATGGAAGAGAGAATAACAAGCTTTGAAAATTCAATGGGACTGCAGCACCAGGGGTCCCTGGCACTGGGGAGTCTCCAGACACCCGCAAGGACCCACACAGGATCCGCCACGGGATCCTAAGACCTCTGGTGAGTGGAACACAGCGTCTGCTCCAATCCAATCGCTCAGGACCTGAGACTGCATTAATTAAGGAAGAAGGTAACCCGGCCTGAAACGGGGCTCAAGTCCCTTCCGGCCGGCCCACTGCAGCACCGGGGTCCCTGGCCCGGGGGAGTCTACGGACACCCACAAGGACCCACACAGGATCCACCACGGGATCCTAAGTCCTCTAGTGAGTGGAACACAACTACTGCCAGGAGGCAGGTTCAAACACCAGATATCTGGGCCCCTTCCCTGCAAGAGGAGAGCTTGCATGCAGAGAGTACTCTGACCACTGAAACTTAGGATAGAGCCAGTCTCCCAGGTCTGCTGATAGAGGCTAACATAATCAACTGAGGAACAAGCTCTAACCAGAGACAACTATAACAACCAGCTCCAGAGAATACAAGATGGCAAAAGGCAAACGTAAGAATCCTACTAATAGAAATCAAGAACACTCACCATCATCAGAACGCAGCACTCCCACACCACCTAGTCCTGGGCACCCCAACACAACCAAAAAGCTAGACCCGGATTTAAAAGCATATCTCATGATGATGGTAGAAGACATCAAGAAGAAGTTTAATAACTCACTTAAGGAAATACAGAAGAACACTGCTAAAGAGTTACAAGTCCTTAAAGAAAAACAGGAAAACACAACCAAACAGGTAGAAGTCCTTATAGAAAAATAGGAAAACACATCCAAACAGGTGATAGAAATGAACAAAACCATACTAGACCTAAAAAGGGAAGTAGACACAATAAAGAAAACCCAAAGCGAGGCAACACTGGAGATAGAAACTGTAGTAAAGAAATCTGGAACCATAGACACGAGCATCAGCAACAGAATAAAAGAGATGGAAGAGAGAATCTCAGGTGCAGAAGATTCCATAGAGAACATCAGCACAACAATCAAAGAAAATGAAAAATGCAAAAAGATCCTAACTCAAAACATCCAGGTAATCCAGGACACAATGAGAAGACCAAACCTACGGACAATAGGAGTTGATGAGAATGAAGTTTTTCAACTTAAAGGGCCAGCAAATATATTCAACAAAATTATAGAAGAAAACTTCCCAAACCTAAAGAATGACATGCCCATGAACATACAAGAAGCCTACAGAACTCCAAATAGACTGGACCAGAAAAGAAATTCCTCCCGACACATAATAATCAGAACAACAAATGCACTAAATAAAGAGAGAATATTAAAAGCAGTAAGAGAGAAAGGTCAAGTAACATATAAAGGCAGACCTATCAGAATTACTACAGACTTTTCACCAGAGACTATGAAAGCCAGAAGAGCCTGGACAGATGTTATACAGACACTAAGAGAACACAAATGCCAGACCAGGCTACTATACCTGGCCAAACTCTCAATTACCATAGATGGAGAAAACAAAGTATTCCATGACAAAAACAAATTCACACATTATCTTTCCACGAATCCAGCCCTTCAAAGGATTATAACAGAAAAGAAGCAATACAAGGACAGAAATCACGCCCTAGAACAAGCAAGAAAGTAATCCCTCAACAAACCAAAAAGAAGACAGCCAAAAGAACAGAATGCCAACTGTAACAACAAAAATAAAAGGAAGCAACAATTACTTTTCCTTAATATCTCTTAATATCAATGGGCTCAATTCCCCAATAAAAAGACATAGACTGACAGACTGGCTAAACAAACAGGACCCAACATTCTGCTGCTTACAGGGAACCCATCTCAGGGAAAAAGACAGACACTACCTAAGAGTGAAAGGCTGGAAAATAATTTTCCAAGCAAATGGTCTGAAGAAACAAGCTGGAGTAGCCATTCTAATATCGGATAAAATCGACTTCCAACCCAAAGTTATTAAAAAAGACAAGGAGGGACACTTCATACTCATCAAAGGTAAAATCCTCCAAGGGGAACTCTCAATTCTGAATAACTATGCTCCAAATGCAAGGGCAGCCACATTCATTAAAGACACTTTAGTAAAGCTCAAAGCACACATTCCACCTCACACAATAATAGTGGGAGACTTCAACACACCACTTTCATCAATTGACAGATCATGGAAACAGAAACTAAACAGGGACACAGTGAAACTGACAGAAGTTATGAAACAAATAGAACTGACAGATATCTACAGAATATTTTATCCTAAAACAAAAGGAAATGCCTTCTTCTCAGCACCTCATGGGACCTTCTCCAAAATTGACCACATAATTGGTCACAAAACAGGCCTCAACAGATACAAAAATATTGAAATTGTCCCATGTATCCTATCAGACCACCATGGCCTAAAGCTGATCTTCAATAACAACATAAATAATGGAAAGCCAACATTCACGTGGAAACTGAACAACACTCTTCTCAATGATACCTTGGTCAAGGAAGGAATAAAGAAAGAAATTAAAGACTTTTTAGAGTTTAATGAAAATGAAGCCACAACATACCCAAACCTATGGGACACAATGAAAGCATTCCTAAGAGGGAAACTCATAGCTCTGAGTGCCTCCAAGAAGAAACGGGAGACAGCACATACTAGCAGCTTGACAACACATCTAAAAGCTCTAGAAAAAGAAGAAATTTCACCCAAGAGGAGTAGACGGCAGGAAATAATCAAACTCAGGGGTGAAATCAACCAAGTGGAAACAAGAAGAACTATTCAAAGAATTAACCAAACGAGGAGTTGGTTCTTTGAGAAAATCAACAAGATAGATAAACCCTTAGCTAGACTCACTAGAGGGCACAGGGACAACATCCTAATTAACAAAATCAGAAATGAAAAGGGAGACATAACAACAGATCCTGAAGAAATCCAAAACACCATCACATCTTTTTACAAAAGGCTATACTCAACAAAACTGGAAAACCTGGACGACATGGACAAATTTCTAGACTGATACCAGGTACCAAAGTTAAATCAGGATCAAGTTAACGATCTAAAGAGTCCCATATCCCCTAAGGAAATAGAAGCAGTCATTAATAGTCTCCCAGCCAAAAAAAGCCCAGGACCATATGGGTTTAGTGCAGAGTTCTACCAGACCTTCAAAGAAGATCTAAACCCAGTTCTGCACAAAATATTCTACAAAATAGAAGTAGAGGGAACTCTACCCAACTCATTCTATGAAGCCACAATTACTCTGATACCTAAACCACAGAAAGATCCAACAAAGATAGAGAACTTCAGACCAATTTCCCTTATGAATATCAATGCAAAAATCCTCAATAAAATTCTCGCTAACTGAATCCAAGAACACATTAAAGCAATCATCCATCCTGACCAAGTAGGTTTTATTCCAGGGATGCAGGGATGGTGTAATATACGAAAATCCATCAATGTAATCCATTATATAAACAAACTCAAAGACAAAAACCACATGACCACCTCGTTAGATGCAGAAAAAGCATTTGTCAAGATCCAACACCCATTCATGATAAAAGTCTTGGAAAGATCAGGAATTCAAGGCCCATACCTAAACATGATAAAAGCAATCTACAGCAAACCAGTAGCCAACATCAAAGTAAATGGTGAGAAGCTTGAAGCAATCCCACTAAAATCAGGGACTAGACAACGGCTGCCCACTTTCTCCCTACCTCTTCAACATAGTACTTGAATTCCTACCCAGAGCAATTGGACAACAAAAGGCGATCAAGGGGATACAAATTGGAAAAGATGAAGTAAAAATATCTCTTTTTGCAGATGATATGATAGTATATATAAGTGACCCTAAAAATTCCACCAGAGAACTCCTAAACCTGATAAACAGCTTCGGTGAAGTAGCTGGATATAAAATTAACTCAAACATGTCAATGGCCTTTCTCTACACAAAAAATAAACAGGCTGAGGAAGAAATTAGGGAAACAACACCCTTCTCAATAGTCACAAATAAAATAAATTATCTTGGCGTGACTCTAACTAAGAAAGTGAAAGATCTGTATGATAAAAACTTCAGGTCCCTGAAGAAAGAAATTAAAGAAGATCTCAGAAGATGAAAAGATCTCCCATGCTCACGATTGGCAGGAACAGCATTGTAAAAATGGCTATCTTGCCAAAAGCAATCTACAGATTCAATGCAATCCCCATCAATATTCCAACTCAATTCTTCAACGAATTAGAAAGAGCAATCTGCAAATTCATCTGGAATAACAAAAAACCTAGGATAGCAAAAACTCTTCTCAAGGATAAAAGAACCTCTGGTGGAATTACCATCTCTGACCTAAAGCTTTACTACAGAGCAATTGTGATAAAAACTGCATGGTACTGGTATAGTGACAGACAAGTAGACCAATGGAATAGAATTGAAGACCCAGAAATGAACCCACACACCTATGGTCACTTGATCTTCAACAAGGGAGCTAAAACCATCCAGTGGAAGAAAGCATTTTCAACAAATGGTGCTGGCACAACTGGTTGTTATCATGTAGAAGAATGTGAATGATCCATCCCTATCTCCTTTACTAAAGTCAAATCTAAGTGGATCAAGGAACTTCACATAAAACCAGAGACACTGAAACTTATAGAGGAGAAAGTGGGGAAAAGTCTCAAAGATATGGGCACAGGGAAAAAATTCCTGAATAGAACAGCAATGGCTTGTGCTTTAAGATCGAGGATTGACAAATGGGACCTCATGAAACTGCAAAGCTTCTGCAAGGTAAAAGACACCGTCAATAAGACAGAAAGACCACCAACAGATTGGGAAAGGATCTTTACCTATCTTAAATCAGATAGGGGACTAATGTCCAATATATATAAAGAACTCAAGAGGGTGGACTCCAGAAAATCAAATAACCCCCTTAACAGATGGGGCTCAGAGCTGAACAAAGAATTCTCACCCGAGGAATACCAAAAGGCTGAGAAACACCTGAAAAAATGTTCAACATCCTTAATCATCAGAGAAATGCAAATCAAAACAACCCTGAGATATCATCTCACACCAGTCAGAATGGCTAAGATCAAAAATTCAGTTGACAGCAGATGCTGGAGAGGATGTGGAGAAAGAGGAACACTCCTCCATTGTTGGTGGGATTGCAAGCTTGTACAACCACTCTGCAAATCAGTCTTACAGTTCCTCAGAAAATTGGACATAGTACTACTGGAGGATCCCACAATACCTCTCCTGGGCATATGTCCAGAAGATGTCCCAACCGGTAAGAAGGACACATGCTCCACTATGTTCATAGCAGCCTTATTTATAATAGCCAGAAGCTGGAAAGAACCCAGATGTCCTTCAACAGAGGAATGGATACAAAAAATGTGGTACATTTACCCAATGGAGTACTACTCAGCTATCAAAAAGAATGAATTTATGAAATTCCTAGGCAAATGGATGGACCTGGAGGGCATCATCCTGAGTGAGGTAACCCAATCAGAAAAGAACTCAAATGAAATGTACTGACTGATAAGTGGATATTATCCCAGAAATTCAGTATAGGGAGATATAAGGTACAATATGCAAAACATATGAAACTGAAGAAGAACGAAGACCAAAGTGTGGACACTTTGCTCCTTCTTAGAATTGGAAACAATCATCCATGGAAGGAGTTACAGAGACAAAGTTTGGAGCTGAGACAAAAGGATGGTCCATCTAGAGACTGCCATATCCAGGGATCCATCCCATAATTAGCCTCCAAACGATGACACCACTGCATACACTAGCAAGCCTTTGTTGCAAGGACGGTGATATAGCTGTCCCTTGTGAGACTGGGCCAGGGCCTAGCAAACACAGAAGTGGATGCTCACAGTCAACTATTGGATGGATCACAGGGCCCCCAATGGAGGATCTAGAGAAAGTATCCAAGGAGCTAAAGAGATCTGCAACCCTATAGGTGGAACAACATTATGAACTAACCAGTACCCCAGAGGTCTTGACTCTAGCTGCATATGTATCAAAAGAGGACCTAGTCGGCCATCACTGGAAAGAGAGGCCCATTGATCAGGCAAACTTTATATGCCCCAGTACAGGGGAACGCCAGGGCCAAAAAATGGGAATGGGTGGTTAGGGAATGGGGGGGGGGGACTTTTGGGATAGCATTGGAAATGTAATTGAAGAAAATATGTAATAAAACAAAAATAAAGGAAAAGAAAATCACCACAACCTAAGTATTGACAAGATAATGTAGTCCTGGAGGGGAGGCCCCATGTTGTATGCCCCATAAACCGTTTTTCTATCAGTACCTGTTATGAGAACATGTTCTTGTAGCTGGATTCTAGATTCTAATAAATTTTAATACACTACATTGTTCTAATTTTCTCCTCCTATATTGATCAATAATGAGAGATGTGTATATGTACATGTAAATTTTTTTCATATATATATATATATATATATATATATATATATATATATAACCATTCTTTGACACTCTTTTATCCTCACTTTTATTACAGTGTTTAACTGGTCCTGTCACATACTATTTGGCAATACCTACACAGGTTACAAAAAAATGTGTTAATGCTGCCAGTTTACACTTACTTGTCTCTATATAACGAAAGACTGTCTTGTCTTGTGGTGACTGAACTCAGTATCCTCCCATGGAAATGGAAAAATAACCCATGCTATGGAGTTTATAACAAATGATAAAGCTTGACTCCATATAACTTTAGAGTGATCTAGTGGATGCTCTGTCTTAGCCGTAAGAATGTGCTGCTGAACATTGGCCACATTCTAGGATTCTGGTCATGGAAATCATGGAATCAGATTTGGAGTTAAGCAGCTTAGGAAAGGCTCCTGGGAACATCTGAGAAGCCACTGGACATTGTTAAATTTTCACTTAAGATTCTAGGTGATCCAGTGCCTGTGTAGAAGCAGAAATGTCAAGGACTCAGGTGGTTCTCTTTCCTCTCTAGGGTCTTTATGGTCTTTGTTCTCGTGATAGTTTTTAAATGGGTTCAGTATGGTTCGTTGTGCCGATAATTCAATCACAACCAGAAGCAGGGGGCACCTGGCTTGCTTTCTTACAAGTCTTAATTTGGAAATAAAATCTTTTTTGAAATGAAAAGAAAAGAATTTTTCCTTTCAATTTTTGGCTAACCATTTTTCTTAGAATTTATAAAATTTCCATTTTGTTAAGCCTAGAAATGTATAATAATGAATGTGTTCTTAATTGGCAACCTACTTCTAAATTATATCAAAATAATAACCATTCCCCAATTTTTTCTGGTTCATTATATTTTTTTACAAAATAAGTATAAGCTTCCAAAAGTAATATTTCTATGAAACTTAATTGATATTTAACAAATAAAAATCAGTAGTAATATATACAAAGCATAAACAATTTTATTCCCTACCTGACAGGAGATTATGATATCAAATTAAGCTGCACAGATTTTATAAACTCTTCAATATTTTCATCAAATCACTTTTACTTCTATCAGAGATCCTTTCATACCAAACACATAGATAACTGATAAAAATGCATTATAAAATCAAGATTTTATATTTCTATTTTAAAGTAGAATTTATAATCATTAATACTGAGGAATTATAGTTTCCATAATCAAAAATTTATTGGCTTTCCTAGTAAATAATATTATTTTAAAACATTAAATTATATGAACACATCTAGCTTTATTTTTTTAATTTATGTAGTGATAAGAAAATTTCCATTCACTCCTCCCTATGTAATTACTATAAATAACAGGATGTAATAATGTACAGCTCTTCTTTTATTCTTGGACTGGATAATTTAATAAATTGAAATGTAAAATAGTATTGAGAAAGCACTTGTACAAAATGAGATCATAAATTTAACACTTGTAAGGAAGAGTACAATGTTGAGCATAAAACATGAAACCACATGGATATTTTAAATGTACTTAGAGAGAGAATAACATTAAACTTTACTGAAAATCAATAATATGTCAAGTACTGTGAAGAGAGATAATTTCTCCATAATATTCCAGTTTAATTCACATACATACCCTTCAAAATGCGTACAATATTCTGAAATTGTTGAAAAATGACCCTTACAGCTTGAAGCAATTGGCTTGAAGTTAAATTGATATAGATGTATGTTTGGATACTAAGTCAAGGACACTTGATTTTAAAGTTCACAGCCGTTGAATTTTTTCAAGGTTGTGATTTCAACTTACAATCTTAAAGTGTAGTTTTGTAGTAGAATGTTAACCACAAATAGAAGGACATCGCCATCAACAAAACAATTCATAAAAGCAACAAAATATGATAGAATGTCTCCTTGTATTTGTCCTATCTGCATCCAAAATTTTAATTGGCCAAGTTTTGAACCCATAAATATAAGCCAACTTTTGACAATATGTCTCTACCATTATTTTTACTTCAAATATGTCATATGGACCAATATGTATGATAAATATGCAGAACAGCATAAAACTCTAAATGAGAGATAGATTTAGTCAGTGATATTCCAAGAAGGAATAGAAGATAAAATATATCCTCTAACAAAAAGGTAGAGAAAGCAACATCATAATGTTCAGTGAACACAAATACACTATTATTAAAAATCAAGTAATGGCTAATAACTGAATGGAAAAAGTAAATACTAAAAGTCAATAATTTCATGTGTTTATAAGACGAGACTAGTAAGCAAATCTGAAGAAAGTAAAACAAATTAGAATCCAAGTGTATAATACAGAAAACCAATACAAAACAATGTCTTTCTTTTGAAAAATTATTTTTGATATTATAATTTACTGATTTTTTTCCCTTTTCTTCACACTTTAAAGCCTCCATACTTCCTATTAAGTTTGTGGTCTACTTTTTCATTAATTATTATTACATCCATATAAGTTCTTATATATTAATATGAGTAAATGTGTATATATGCATATATATATATATGTATATATATATATATATATATAAAACATGTTGAGTTTATATATTTATATATTGCTACATTTACACATGCTTCAAGGCTGACTATCTATTAGGCACTGAGCCAGCAATATGTATATTCTTACATGGCGAAGAGCTCCACTTTTCAGTTGCTTGAAGTTGAGTCCTTTGCATTTTTTCACCATACAAATAGGCTTGTTCATTGGTGTCATCATGACCAGCATGGCACAATAACACTATGGGTATAATACTGACATACTTTATGGTAACCAGTATCTCTTGTATTGGATTTAAAATCCACTCAAGAAAAATAGTATGCATAGTACTGGAGTCTTAACTAACAACTCCGTGCTAGTGAAATTGTCGTTATTGGAGGGAAATCTACAATAACTAATTCATTAAACAAGCAAATTCCTAACAATAATTTACAAACATTTGTCTATGTGTCCAGAGATAAATGTAGTATTGGCCCACCAGTAGGAAAACTCTTTGAAACACATGGAGACATATACAGAAAACAACAAACAAACAAAATGCAGAGCTTTTGGAGCACATTTTTAATGAGTTCAAGTATAAAATATTGTTACTAGCATCAGGGAATATTATGGAAGTGGGACAGGGTAACATATGACACAAAGTATCAAGGATTTGGCTGACATTGTGTGTATGCCTTTGCAACATCAGAAAATATATCTATAATGTATCAACAAATAAATTTGTTTCAAAGTATTAAACTATAAAGTTCTTAGTAAATAAAATTAAAGACAAAAATTTTAACATACATGAAATATATGGAAAAAAGGTAAATATTTGTGCTCAAATATTTCTGAAAGTTAAACACATACATGCACACACAAACACACACACACACACACATAAAGAAAAAGGGGCTGTGGTAATCCATATTTATGATTCTTTTATAATATTACATCAATTTTATGCCAAAAGCAAAAAACTATATTTATAAACTTGGTATTTATTTATTTATTTATTTATTTATCTATTTATTTATTTATTTTGAGACAGGTTTTCTCTGTATAGACCTGGCTGTCCTGGAACTCACTTTGTAGACCAGGCTGATATACTTGTTTCTTATTGATTACATGTATGATGCATCAAACTCATTTGAGTAAAATTGTCATCTGAAACAAAATCTCAGGAAGATTAAGGAAATTTTTTTCATAACTATTAATGATAAGTAACTAAAAAGCATAACTATTTCCTAATGTGCAACACTGAATTTTAAAATATTTTTGTCCTTTTTTTCCCGTGCTGAGTCCTGATACAAAGGGTTTCATTCTTAATAATCCAGCTATATAATACTTAGATAGACAATTCTACAAGCCTTATAAAGTGACAATAGCATCCAAGGAAATACATATATTTCTAAAGAGAAATTTGGTAAAAAAAAAAAAAAATTCAGCTTTGTTGAATAATGTTTCAAAAACAGAGTATCAGGTAATAGTTACCTTCTCACTAATCAGAAAGACCCCAAAGGCAACAAAACTAATATAAAATTTGTTGAAGTAACAATTTAAGAAGGAGTTTACACCCTACATGGGATTATTTAGTTCCCCAATAAAAGCCACAAAACCTTTATTTTGATAAGCATTTAGAGCACTAAAACAGGGCAAATATCACAAAGCTGTTTTGCCTACATCCCTGTCAATAAGCCTAAGTTAGAACTTGCTATGATACATCTGGGCTTCTCCAATTCCGACTGGACAGTCCTTGTGGCCAGTTCTCATGATCTTTTATGGCATAACATCTTCTCCTCTCCCCTCCTCTCTCCTTTCTTCTCCTCATGGTTTCTCTCTGTCTTATACCCAAAGCCTGGGAACCAAAGCTCTACCTAAGTCTTTTCTGCCCAGGTATAGTCTCTGGACATCTTTACTCAACCAATAGTATTCAATTGGAAAGATTATATCATTTGGTATATGTGAGAATTTCATCATCCCTGAAGATCTCCTAGATGGGCACAATCAGATCTTGGGAGTTCTAGTAATTAGCATTAGAATACATAATAACAGACAAAGCATAAACAAACACTTCCACTTCTTGAATAAATAAAAAGTCTCTTTTCTCTTCTAATAGTAACATATAGTAGGACTAATTATCAACAATTGTGAAAACTATTCTATTTGAGTTGGATTCAAATAGTTGCATCTGTTTGTGTTTGGCACCTCAGGAGAAAGTATTTTATTATCTATCCAATCTTGGCGACTTCAGAGTTATGCTTTTAAATCAATTTAAATTTAAATTTGCATTATTAACTTAAAGATACCTTCTTAGATCTAAAACATCTTCCTAAATGCTAACCAAATTAAGCTTAATTATGAGACTGTAACTATCTACTCTTTAATTCTATCAGAGACCAGAGAAGGAATAAGCATTACCTGAGTAAGCAGGAAGTGCAGGCAGCAGCTTCCAAGATTAAGAATGAACAGGGACAGGCTGACTCTTTGCACAGTACCCAGTTGTATCATCCTCAACCTCCAGGCCCAGAATATCTTACAGAAATTATGTGAAGCAGGAATTGGGAAGGAATTGTTCATTCTGTCTTGACAAATCTTAACAGCAGACTTGGCTGCGTTTGTCTGACCCTTCTGTACACCATTCTGCTTGCAGATTAACTTAGGCATTTTTTTGTGCCAGGTTGCTAATTTGTCAGAAATGAAACCATCTCCATAGAGCTCGTTGATGCTTATCAATTTTTTCCAAGTTGAAGAAATAAAGGTGCCTCGATGTAAATAAATAAATAAATAAATAAATAAATAACATTTCTGAAATTAATAAAAATATGTTACATGGCATTTTTTGTGAGCTTCTGAGGGTTTTGAAGAAAATGTATTAATAGCACATATGAAGAAGCAAACATTGTCTCCAGCAACCTGTTATCTGTTCAACATAAGATACATACGTCTGTGTTATATAAGTTAGTATCTAACACGACCACGAGTTTGATTGATTATAACTTGCATTATTTAATTATCCTAAACAGTTTGTAATATCAACTATTAAAAATCTGGAAATAAACCTTTTATGTTTAAAGGAGATCATAGGCATAATGATTATTTAAGAGTAGAGACATAATATATAGTACATTATAACAAAATTAACCTTAAATTTTAAATCAGTATATAAAGGTATATATGAAGGATAACCTTAAGCTTGTATTAATATACTATAGTTCATAACAATGTAAACAAAAATAACCATATTTAAGAATAGCTCTGTTGAAAAGTAGATTCAATAATGTATCCTTTTATTGAATTAATTCTACATGATAATTATCTTTTTCTTCCCAACGCCCTTTCCTTTATCATAGAACGAAAGAAGAGAAAAAAGGAAAAGTAGAAACCACTGAGTTAAAGCTCCCTATTTAATTTCCTTCCTGTTCATGTGTTGATAATTATTCAATAGAACTCATATAATGATCAACACCTTCTACCTCAACTTACGGGGCTGGGAATACACAGAATAAGAAGCAAATCTATCTATCTATCTATCTATCTATCTATCTATCTATCTATCTATCTATCTATCTATCTATCTATATATCTGTCTATCTATCTATCTGTAATCAACACATATGACATTGTTTTATTTTGAAATAAAAAGTATAAAATGAATAATGCTGATGAATACATTTTATATCCTGATGGTAATATCAGTGTCTCAAATTTTAATGTTAAACTGGTACAAATGGACTAATATTAGAAAAAAATCAGTGAATGTATAATAAAAAAGTTATTTCTTATACATCTAATATAAGTATAAGTAAAGATGATACAAGTGTTTTTAACTTTCAGTTGGGCTACTTCATAGATTCAAGACATATGAACAAACATAGATCTACAATCTATTATAGAGATAATTCTCCTTCTAGACTCTCTGAACTCATTTATATCCTAAGATATTTCTTGTGCTATCAACATATCTTAAATTTGTTTCTGTCCTTCCTTTTCCTGTTCTACAATCCTCTTTTTTCCTCTTCGATTATTTTAATATTTTTTCCAATTTCTGCTTTCTCCTAATTCTCCTTCCAATCCTTCCCCATTTCCTTATGTCACACACACACACACACACACACACACACACACACACACACATATATATATATATATATATATATATATATATATATATAAAAGACATATAATTCACACAAGAGACATTTTGAAGAATGTTCATCACCCCTCATTTAGGAGTTTTTTTTTTTTTCTCTCAGTACTGTAATGGGAAGAATATAATTTTACCTTTTTGTTCATCAGGTAAGACTGGCAGTAGCCAAAATTGTGTGAACACAAAGATAAAAGTAGTGTAAATCAGTTTTAATAATGATAAGAGTTTGAGTTCTGTTAACAATTTAAATTATGAAGAACTATATTAAGGTAAAGAGTATATCCGAGTGAGTAAAGACTTGCTGTGAAAGCACAATGACCTGAGTTCAGATCCCCAGAACCTGTGAAAAGAGTTGTACAGGATGCTGCCTGTCTCTAACCTCGGCAATGCATCTAAGGGAAAAGAGGATCGGTAGTATGGAGAGAACTTCCTGATCAGCAAGTACACTCAAACTATTGACCTTAAACTTCAGTACCAAAATTGTCTCAAAACATAACAATCACAATGACAGCAGCTACAACAACAAACAAACAACAACAGCAAAAGCAGTAATAAAAAGGAACAATTTATGTAGACACACATACTATATAACCTCTAGCCTCCATACAGGATGCACAGTAAGTGTACCTGTACACACTAGCGTGTATACACAGAACATATTTGCCTGCACACACAGGCACCGGAGTGTATTCAGCAATGTAGATACACAGCCTAGTGATACCTTGATTTTATTCCAGGAGAAACTGAACAACACTATCACTTTGTTTAATCTTCTTAAAGCCATTTGTTTAACTTTAATCTGTTCCTTCTGGATTACAAAATTATGGAACATATATAACTTCTTTGATTGAATATAGAGCTTAGAGTTATTACTAATCTATCACAGATGCATATAATAATGTATTTTCATATGTTATACTGAAAACATTTAAGGTAAATCTCGTCAATATAATATAATATGAATGTGAATTAAAACTAGAGTTCTACATAATGCTTACTAAGAATGACTGCTATTCAACACAAAGAAGCAAACAAAATGCACTGGTTTGATAACATTAATGAATGAGTAGAGTCTGCATAAAAGTTCATAGGGATACCTTAAAACAAAAGAGGCACATCATTTGATCCAGAGATCTGCTTTTTAAAAAAATTATCCAAATGAAGTAAAACTCAGATATTAAAAAAAATCAATGCTCACCTATTCATAGCATCAATTACAATGGAATGATATGGAATATTATGAAGTAAGTTGTCATTCATTTAGGTTGTGAAAATGTGATAAATGTTTACACTGAATACTTATTATTGATGAGTAAGTAGTTTACTAAGAGAAATAATCCAATCACAAAATGACAGATTTCACATTGCCATCCTCTTTTTGTTATCTATCATATTATAGATGCTAACTTTACAATAACTTGATATTTGCCTGGGACTTGGCAGAGGGTGATGGTGAGTTATTGATCACTATTTTTCATAAAATTGGAATGAAGTTCTTGTTAAGAAACAAGAGTAGGTTCTTGAGATCCATTGTCAATAATGTACCAATGGGAGTATAAGACTATCCACTTAACACCAAATAACCAAGGAGATAGCTCAGCCAGCATGATGATTAGAGTTTAGATCTATCACATGTGTACAAAAATGTGGTACAGGCCTATAATTTTGGGTGCTTATGAATTGGAATTATGAGCATAAATGTCAACTAAAATTTGGCCAACTTTCTAAGTTCCAGGTTCATTGAGAGACATGATTTTGTCAAACAAGGTAGATAACAATTAAAACAGAAAACATCAACCTTGGAACTCTAAATGCACATAGACAAATACATAAACACACAAACATAGATGTTTACACAAATTTTTTATTGCATATTCCATACTATGGCTTAAAATTACAATAAAGTAACCTAAAACAGGAAATGAAAGACAGCAATAGGCATGATGTATATGATTATTCGTTTAAGATAAAAATATCTTTTCCTTACCAAAAGATGGTAGACATTTTTCACTTGAAGTACAAAACCTCAGTTTGGTAATTCTAGGCTCTAATGCATCAAGACAGAATGATCAGGATAAGAAAAAGAACCTTTCCAAAAATTTCTCCATTTCGTCCAGGTTTTCCAGTTTTGTTGAGTATAGCCTTTTGTAGAAGGATCTGATGATGTTTTGGATTTCTTCAGGATCTGTTGTTATGTCTCCCTTTTCATTTCTGACTTTGTTAATTAGGATTTTGTCCCTGTGCCATCTAGTGAGTCTAGCTAAGGGTTTATCTATCTTGTTGATTTTCTCAAAGAACCAACTCCTTGTTTGGTTAATTCTTTGAATAGTTCTTCTTGTTTCCACTTGGTTGATTTCACCCCTGAGTTTGATTATTTCCTGCCATCTACTCCTCTTGGGTGAATTTTCTTCCTTCTTTTCTAGAGCTTTTAGATGTGTTGTCAATCTGCTAGTGTGTGCTCTCTCCAGTTTCTTCTTGGAGGCACTCAGAGCTATGAGTTTCCCTCTTAGAAATGCTTTCATTGTGTCCCACAGGTTTGGTTATGTTGTAGCTTCATTTTCATTAAACTCTAAAAAGTCTTTAATTTCTTTCTTTATTCCTTCCTTGACCAAGGTATCATTGAGAAGAGTGTTGTTCAGTTTCCACGTGAATGTTGGCTTTCCATTATTTATGTTGTTATTGAAGATCAGCCTTTCAATGTTTGGAGCTGAGACGAAAGGATGGACCATCTAGAGACTGCCATATCCAGGGATCCACCCCATAAGCAGCTTCCAAACACTGACACCATTGCATACACTAGCAAGATTTTATCGAAAGGACCCAGATGTAGCTGTCTCTTGTGAGACTATGCCGGGGCCTAGCAAACACAGAAGTGGATGCTCACAGTCAGCTATTAGATGCATCACAGGGCTCCCAATGGAGGATCTAGAGAAAGTACCCGAGGAGCTAAAGGGATCTACAACCCTATAGGTGGAACAACATTATGAACTAACCAGTACCCCGGAGCTCTTGACTCTAGCTGCATATGTATCAAAAGATGGCCTAGTCGGGCCATCACTGGAAAGAGAGGCCCATTGGACACGCAAACTGTATATACCCCAGTACAGGGGAACGCCAGGGCCAAAAAATGCGAATGGGTGGGTAGGGAAGTGGGGGGGAGGGTATGGGGGACTTTTGGGATAGCATTGGAAATGTAATTGAGGAAAATATGTAATAAAAATATTAAAAAAAAGAAAATGAACCTTTGTTTCACATGACACTTAAACCCAATTTAGGCTACAAATTTATTAAGAAAACAAACAAAACCAAAAGTAAATAACTTCCAGTTGTTTTGAAATTTAAAAACCAGAGGTATTTCTGGTCACTAATAATTTATAGTTACAGAAAAATTTAAATATTTAGTGTCTAAAACCAAAACTATAGCAACAGGAAGAAAAAGCTGACTGGGCTTTTGATATGCCTTGAGACAAGAATAAAAAAGAATGGTTTGGAGTTAAAGTTCCCAGTTATACATAAATCAATATCTAAATTTTATTTTTCCATTTTATGTCTGGTGCTTTTGATGATAGCATAGTCACCCTCTCCCACAGTAAACTGGTAACTTATCCTTCATTCACAAATTAAGGCATGATCTTTCACTGTTGCCCACAAAACTGTTTTTCAATAATCTACTCTTTGTTGGGTTTTAATTTTCTATATTATTCACATGTTCTCTTAGAATTTCATACATTTATATGATGTATTTTTATCACAACCACACCCCAGACTCTGAAAACCATGATATCTTCCAACCTCATTTTTATAACCTACTGAAATTAATAGGTGTATAAATGTGGAACTAACCATGGAAACAATATTCACAGAAACAACATCCTGAAAACAGTGACTATCGCTTATACATTAGGCATCATTTGCCGGTGGCTCCTCAGATATTGACAGAACATCTATTTTTCTATTTTTTAAAGAAAGACCATAACCTTATATTGTGCCATTGCTCCAAAGTAGTAGGCCTCTTTATACTTAATAGTTTCTTTTTTATAGGAGATTTATTAGATATTTTCTTTATATACATTTCAAATTTCAAATGCTATCCCGAAAGTTCCCTATACCCTCCCCCCTCCCTGCTCCCCTACCCAACCACTCCTGCTTCTTGGCCCTGGCATTCCCCTGTACTTGGGCATATAAAGTTTCTTAGTATATGCTTCAAGTAGTAAAATTGATCCTTAGCAATGAATTTTAATAAATGAAATGTTACATTTATTATAGAGGATGCTCAACTGAATTAATGGCAATGATTGAATTTGTTTCAAAATATGGGACACGTATTTGGAAATTATTTCAAAGAAGTTAGTAGTGTTAATGAACATCAGTTTTTAATGAACAGATGGTAATGAAGTTATTCTAGCCAGAGGAAATCAGTTTAGCTAATATAGTCTGAGAGGATGGCAGATAGTCTCAGATCGCAATGGTATTGTCTCCATTTAAGAGAAAGTTACTTTACACTCTATTTTCTTACTAGGCTTTCCAAGATGTTGCTTTTGAATGATGCTGCAATCCAGCACTGTATAGGTGATTTGTTTGACAGCTGCTAGAGACAAGTTACTGGAGAAACTCTATGAAATGGAATGTCCTCTAGGTCTAAAGAAGTCTTCCAGAACTGAATTTAGGTTTAGTGCACTTTTATATAAATGAGTTGAATAAACAAGTAATTTAAATGCAGATGCAGCCATTTCCCAGCTATTGAGAATTGGTGAGAAGTTGCAGTCTGTCTGGGGGAAGCTCTTTGCTGCTTGTGAAATGTTTATTTTAGGCAAAGGATTCACTAAAGAAGGAGTAGTACAACAGCTGGTCTGGTTTAGGGCAGCAGAAATAATAGTATGCTTGCAAGTAATTCAAGGATAAACACTGTTTTCTTACAGAAATTAGAAATAAACATTGTTTTAGGAACTTATGCAAGCCAATACATCATAAGACTTATCTTGTAATTGTTGAAAAAGGCTTAGTGGTACCACTATTAACAATAATTATATACTTTGGGTTTTAAAACTGTAGGTGACAAAAATATTGAATATCCAAACATAACTTATGAATTCTTTGTAATAAATATGTAGAGATGATAAAGTAAAAAAAATACGAAGTATAAACATTGATTTAAAGCTGGAAAAGTATAATTAATCTATCTATCTATATCTATATCTTTTATTTTATTTAAAATACTTGGAAAATGAAGTCTGGAAACTCAGATATTTGAATTTTAATACTTTCACAACCACATTTAATAAGGATAAATAAGAACACTAAAGCTAATTATCTTAAGTAGCGTAGCTCCCATGGACATTCCTGATGCTGTCCCAAAATAACCAAAGAAATATATAAAAATTAAGAAAAGAAATAAACTATTAGAGTAGGCTATACTGACATAAATACTGCTCTTGAAGAAAAAAGTGGTAAGCTTATTTTTACAATATATTCCTAATAACTTTTCCACTGCATTCTTCTTTAAATTAATTTAAATTTGCTAATGTACTTCTTGTTTTGTGTGTATGTATGTCCTTGTGTGTGATATGTCCATGTGTGTGAGCCTATGTATGCACATATGTGCATGGGTTCATGAATGTGAAGGCAAAGAAGGGAGTTTGACTTCTGTGTTTTTCTATCTTGTTCTCTTAAATCTGGTTTTCTCACTGAACCTAGAGAATAAGGTGGGTAGCTTGAAAGATATAGCACTACTCCTGCCTCCTGAAGTACAGGCACATACAGTACTCCAAATTTTTTAGGAGGGTGTTTGAATATATGAACTCAAGAATTCAAGATTGCTTGTGATACAAGTGCCCTAAACTTCTAAGACATCTCCCTGAATCGTGAAGCCCAGTTTTCAGTATTTAAATGAACGTTTTAGATTTGTTAATTTTAAATGAATTTTTTGTTTATATATACATGTCATATACAAAGATACAATTGCTTAATATATTATTTAAGTTAGATCATTTCTTATATTTTTATACTCTTGAAATATGTATAAAAAGTTCATTTGCTGTAACTAAACAAATCCTTACCCTTTATTTTAAAACCATGCATATTAAGAATCCATTTTATTTTAATTATTCAGTAATACACTGTTCACTACCAGTAATGGAACTCACTACAGCTCTTCAATCCTTACTTTTTGAGCACTAATTCCCCCTTAAATTAAATCGTTATTCACAATTATTCTTCCTTTTAAAAAGACAATTTATATCTCCAGCCAAAATATATGTGAAAAACCATTTTAGCCCTTAACAGATGGACTTATTTCAAGTCATCGATTTTGGAACGTTAAGAAAAGAAGCAGGAAAGTCTTTGTAATTTTTATTGAAAAGATTCCTATTAAGGTTAGGAGCCATGGCAATAAATAATAGTAACCTTTGAGTAGCACAGCTTTTGTCAGTAATAAGGCCAAAAACTTCTCAAGGGATTGAAGAAAATTCTGGTACTAATTACCCTTTTTTCAGTATGAAATGTTAACTGTCTAAGAATTAATGGAACAAATCCTTTCAACTGATGTAATGTTTCAAGAGGTATGCCATTTAAATGTCTCAGCTTTGCAGTGGTATTCAGCACATGTTCACTTTATTTTAAGGTTCCATTTTTTTCCTTCACCTTCTGAGAATTGTAAGGCTTGCACATTGAACCAAGGTCTCTTCCCCCTTCTTATAGCCTGTGTTTGATATGGGCTACTTATCCAAGGGCAAAATTCCTACATTAAAATGTTAGTGAAGTTTGAGATTTGACTGACACAGCATTATAAAGCACCTTTATCTTTCTATTCACTTTCAGAACCGTCAATCTTCACTCAAATGGACACTAAGATGAAACATGCAGACATGCATGGAAAATGACACCTTGTCCTTGTCACAAACGCAATGAGTAGCTAACATTAAGAAAGTCTGGGGTTGCAGGATGTGCTCTTAGGCATAGGTTAAATTCTGTCCACACCACGGATGTTAGAAATTGGAAAGATTAGACAATCTCTCTGCCACTCTGTTTTAATGATGGGAGCTGTGATTCCTCACCATGATAAATGATGTCATTTGTCCAGAAATTAGTTTAAGCTGTAAGAGTAAATCTTGAGGTTCTTTCATCTTTTAATCTTGCCCGAACAAAGCATACTGAAAATTCTCAGAGAAAACAGAACACTTTCACATTGGTTCCAGGAACAGATTAAGCAGGATTTTCGCTAAATATATCAGATTATTTGAAATGGAATTAAAATTTTAACTCAAAGTTGAGAAAAGACTATATTTTTGCATTGCAAAACAGATCATAGATAAAAAGTAGGCAAATAAACATAGAAAATAATGTAATGGAAGATATATTTAAGGTTTTAAAACAGGGTTAATCATCAATGCTGTGAAATGCAGTTAAACCCTCTTTTTACAGATTTGTAGCACCTTATCCAGACGTGGAATTTCTAGAGACTTCTTTAAAATTTTAGGAATATTAATGTAAATATGTTAATTTATTTGTTGATTTTTTCTCCCATAGGTCTAACTCATATATATAGTGTCCACATACATTTGATTTGGAAATCAAATGACCAAAGTATCAAATTATTACAAAAATATACAATGAAACAAGTCATAGTCACTCCCTATGAAGATCCAAAGTATTTGTGGAAATCATAATCCAAATAGTATGGACTACTTGGATTCGTTCATGTCTATTACAATCTGCAACTGTTACGGGGTAGAGAACTTTGGTTCTCCATTAGAGATATAAGATCATCCCAACTTGTCCACAGTGATACTGACAGCTGCTTGATTATGGTATCTCTACCCACACACAGCATATGTATTCTTCCCACTGCATTAATTCTTTACAGAGACCTAATGTTGCTATTACTAAATTATGATTTAGTTATAAAAGTAGTTGAAATACTGTCATGGTTTACTTTCTCTGATTCAATTTATAAAATGCATCCTCCTCGGTAAGTTTCTTAGTGTGATCATTTCATATTTTATATAATGATCACAACAATTTCTTTTACAAATGTGAAAATGAGGACTGGTAAGATGACTCAGAAGTAAAGAACTTTTCGGTTAGACCTGGCAAAATGAGCTTGATTCCACACACACAGCAGCATTGATACTTCATACCATGCACATTATCTATGTTCACCTCATACGCGACATGTCAACTTCCAACATGAGTGATAAAGAAGGTAAAAGTGATGAGTGGACCATTTACACAGTATTACATTGTCTAATTTCCTGGTCATTCTCTTGATTTACATAGCTTACCAGTCAAGGAGTGACATAGCTCTAAAACTTTTTCCTGAACTTTATGAGCTCTGTATATATTTGATAGCCCTGGTACCGATCCACACTTTTGATCCATACTTTTAGCCTAACCCAGTTGTGAAATAGCAGGTTGTGCCTTTCAATTTCAAGTTTAAAACAGACATTCTGCGTCTTAAATACTGGAAAATTGTGTTTTAAATGTCTTTAAAATTTTTTTACTCAGATTTATTATCAAACGTCTTTCACATGAAGATTATTTTCATTGTAAATATAGCATCACAATATCATTACAATAATGAAAAGCATAGAGAAAACTTGGGAGGTTTCTTTGAATGTCACATAAGGGACAGAAACTTTAGACCTGTTTTGAAGGGTAAACTATGTGTCCTCCTGACACTAATTAAAAAGTAAGATATTAAATTTGGTGGTAAATTACCTAACGTTTAATTTGCATTTTCATTTCGTGTTTTTTTTTTTTTTTTTTTTTTTTTTCCTCTTTGAGGGGCTAGAGCTTTCAAAGTCCATGTTGGCAATCCTGAGAACCAAAGTTCAGTTCCCAGCCCTTATGTCAGGTGGCTCAAAGCCATGTGTTACTGCAAGGCCAGGGTATATAATGTTCTATTATGGTCTCTGCAGTACACACACACACACACACACACACACACACACACACACACACAAAGAGACAGAGAGACTTGATTAATAAATCAAATAAACATTAAGTATAAAAGTATAGGATATATTGCTATTACAATTGCTCTTTATAACTAGAAAGAATAATTACTATAATATATTCTTCAAAGTACTGCAAGGAGAGAAACAGATTCTATTTTTTTCCTTTTTTTTTAGATATTTTCTTTATTCACATTTCAAATGTTATCCCCTTTTCTAGTTTCTACTCTGAAAATCCCCTATCCCCTCTCCCATCCCCATGCTCCCCAACCCACCCACTCCCATTCCTGGTCCTGGCATTCCCCTAAACTGGGGCATAGAACCTTCACAGGACCTAGGACCTTTCCTCCCATTGATGACCAACTAGGCTATACTCTGCTACATATACAAGTAGAGCCACAAGTTCCACCATGTGTTTTCTTTGATTGGTGGTTTTGTTCCAAGGAGCTCTGGGGATATTGGTTAGTTCCTCCTATGGGGCTTCAAACCCCTTCAGTTCTTTGGGTACTTTCTCTATCTCCTTCATTGGGGACCTTGTTCTCCACCCAATGGATGATTGTGAGCATCCACTTCTGTATTTGCCAGGCACTGGCATAGCTCCTCAGAAGACAGCTCTATCAGGCTACAGTAAGCAAGCTCTTGTTGGCATCTGCCATAGTGTCTGGGTTTGGTGGTTGTTTATAGGATGGATCCCCAAGTGGGACAGTCTCTGGATAGTCGTTCCATCAGTCTTTGCTCAGAACTTTGTCTCAGTAACTCCTTCCATGGGTATTTTGTTCCCCCTTTTAAGAAGGATTCTGAGCTTCTGGGTTAATATTCACTTTTCAGTGAGTACATATCATGTGTGTTCTTTTGTAATTGGGTTACCTCACTTAGGATGATATCCTACAGAGACATCCATTTGTCTAAGAATTTCATAAATTCATTGTTTTTAATAGCTGTGTAGTACTCCATTGTGTAAATGTACAACATTTTCGGTATCCATTCCTCTGTTGAGGGACATCTGGATTCTTTCCAGCTTCTGGCTATTATAAATAAGATTGCTATGAACATAGTGGAGCATGTGTCTTTATTACATGTTGGAGCATCTTCTGGGTATATGCCGAGGAGTGGTATTGCTGGATATTCCCATAGAACTATGTCCAATTTTCCGAGGAACTGCCAAACTGATTTCCAGAGTGGTTGTACAAGCTTGCAGTCCCACCAGCAAAAAATCTCAGGATTGAATACAATTTTAACTGTTTCATAAAAGTAACGATTTTTCCCTGTTTCATCTTTTCTCTGAATTAGAAACATGTATGGATTTCTGGTACCTAACAACATTAGGAGTTTATGTTAGCACTTTTAGTTTTCCCGAGTATGTTTTAATATTGAATATTAATCTTTCTGAAGAAGTGCAGATGCCCTTTTACATGATATGTTATACATAATTTTCATTCACAGAAATAATTATTTCTATAAAAAACATTGTTTCTCTAGTTGAAAATGCTTACTTGTTTAGTAAGACAAAGTAGTTCTGTCATCTCTTTTCTCACAAATACTGATAAAGGGATGAGCTATTTACAATCAAAATAACCATTTAATTTGGTAAAAAAATGGCTAGGGAGAGAAAGGAGAGTTCTGTCTGCTCTAGATTGGAATTTAGAATGTATTCCTATTTCATTCAAACCAAGAGATCATTTATGGCCCCTTGAAAATGGAAATTTGAATACCTATAATACCCAAAAGTTAACCTATAAGGGAAAACATTATCTAACGTGATATTCTTTATCAAAATAGAAAAATCAAAATTCATGTGGAAATATCAAGGAATTCACGTACAGTTCTTATCAGTTTAGCACAACAAAGCTACAGTCATCACAATAAACATATACTGCAAAAATATGGACGAAAACCATTGAATTGGCATAAGTTTTGACACACTGGAAATAGATTAAAATATTCTCCTTTTTTTTTTTTTTTTGTCTTTTAAAGACAGGATTTCTCTGTGTAGCCCTGGCTGTCCTGCAACTAACTCTGTAGACCAGGCTGGCCTCGAACTCAGAAATTTGCCTGCCTCTGCTTCCCAAGTACTGGGATTAAAGGTGTGCGCCACCATGCCTGGAAAAATTCTCCATTTTCATTCCACTTATTGTGAACAAAAGTGTCAAGAAAGTAGGATAAAGAAAAAGCTATTATCTTCAATAATTTCACTGAGAGAACTGGTTGCCTACTGTCCAAAGCGGTAATAGCTGTTCAGTGGTTATGTAGATCTTTAATCCTAGCATTTGAGATTCAGTAAATGCAGGAAATGCAGGAGATGCAGGGGGTGCAGGAGCAAGTGGATCTCTGACTTCAAGACAGCCTTGTCTACATCTACAGATCAAAATCCAAGACAGTCAAGACTAAACCAAAACATCCTGTCCAAAAAAAAAAAAAAAAAAAAAAAAAAAAAAAAAGGAAATTGAGAGCCAAAACTTTGCAACATCTATAAGTAACATGTATGTTATTATACTATATGCTATTGGTTTTGGAAATAAAAAAAGGAATAGCTTTTAAAGTATGGCTAAGCAATCCAAAATTAAACAAATTTTATTTTTCTGGAGAGCTTTTTATTTTCGTTTTTTAATATTTATTTTTATTTACATTGCTGACTCATCCGAACTTCTGATTTTCCAGTTCATTTTCATGACTGTTTTCTCTATGCTAGTTGACTTTGCTCACCAAGTCCTAAATTGAATTATTCATCTCATTTGAATACTCTTTTATGTCTTTAATTATTTTTACTGTAAGCTTCTGAGGTCATTATCTGCTTTGTTATGTATTTTATAACTGTGACTAATGTTGCTATGGAACTATGGTTTCCTGGAAGGATAACACAGCTTAGTTTGTTTGTTGTTTGTTGTTTGTTTCCATATTTCTTATGTTTCTATGTTTTGGATATCATCTGAGGTTTTATTTGGAAATCTTATTGAGCAGATAACTTTGTGAAGATTTGAGACTCTACAGCACTCAGAAAGGAAAACTCAAACTGTTACAATGACAATGCCAAATGTCAAAATAAAAAATAAAATTAAATCACTTAAATCTCACCAATTCCATTAACAATTCCAAAGAACAGAAAATAGACAAAATAAACTTGAACTGATATGAAATTAACATTTTTATAAATATAAAAATAATCAATAAATAAAGGTATAGAAGTAAGAAAAATAGATGAGAAGCTAAATAAAATAATTAAAATGGAAATAAGAATAGAGAAACATTTTGTAGAACAAAACACAAAAAAAATAATAAATTAGAAAAACTAAACAGTAAATATTTTAAAAATTTCCTATAATAAAGTTCAAATATAAAATCAGGTAAATATAAGAACCGAATAAAAGATAAGAATGTACATGTTTAAGTAAAAATAGAAACTAACAGCATAAAGCTAATAAAATTACAATCGAAAATCAATTAAAATATGAATTAAAAGAAATAAAAGAACCAAGAATGACAGTGATGTCCCGTGTTGTCCTGGGCGTGTCTGGGTGTCCTGACCAATAATTTCTAGAGAAGTATCCTGTACTAGGCATTCAGACCATCATTAATAGCTGATCCGTTCTGGGTGCCGTCTTGCCCAACCAGCAATTCTGATCAAACTCTTTTTTATGTGTTTTAATTAGCCTGCATTGTAATGGATTTCTTTTTCTTTTTCTTTTCTTTTTTAAATTTTTTGTTAGGTATTTTCCTCATTTACATTTCCAATGCTATCCCAAAAGTTTCCCGTACCCACCCACCCCCACTTCCCTACCCACCCACTCCCCCTTTTTGGCCCTGGTTGTAATGGATTTCAATAGGACTTATTTATACATCCTTAGTCTTGGTTAAGACACTCCTACTTCCTGATAACCCATTACCCTGCCCCTCCCAGACTTACATCTTTAACCACAGGTATTTCCTTCATGGTGTTTTCATGGGACCCGTGTTCTACAGTCTCTGTAAATGTAATTCTTTTATTTATTTTTATTTTTTTTTCTTTTTAAAAAATTGGATACTTTCTTAATTTACGTTCAAATGTGTTCCCCTTTCTACATATGCTCTTCAGAAATCCCCTATTCCTTTCCCACCCTACCCCCTGCCTCTATGAGGGAGTTCCCCCCACCCACCTACCCACTCCTTTCTTCCTGCCCTGGCATTCCCTACACTGGGGCATGAAACAACATCCAGTCCAAGGGCCTTTCCTCCCACTGATGACCATCAAGGCTACCCTCTGCCACACATGTGGCCAGCACCATGGGCATTCTTTGGTTGGTGGTCCAGTCCCAAGGAGCTCTAGGGAGTCTGGCCTGTTGACACAAATGCTCACTCCATAGGATTGCAAACGTTCTCAGCTCCTTCAGACCCTTCTCCAACTCCTCAATCCGGGACCCTGCTCAGTCCAATGGTTGGCTGAAATCATAGATTCTCTGTATATGTCAGGGTTTGCCAGAGCCTCTCAGGAGACAGCCATACCATGTTCCTATCAGCACTTCCCCAGCATCCACAATAGCAACTGGGTTTGATGACTCTATATGGGATGGGTAATATCCACTTATCAGTGAATGTATATACCGTGTGTGTTCAGGAAAAGGTTAACAATTACTCACATTTTTATCTTGTTGTATTTTCTGTGGTAGTTAGTAGGGACATTGTCACCTCATTATAGAATAAATTATTTAACCCCACATTTTATCAATGTGTATGCATAAATTTAGGCAACTTCTATTGTGCTAGGTTTCCTTACAATTTTTCAAAATGTCTCTAAATTACTCACTTTTCTCTGTACTCTATACTGTATCCAGCATTCCCATGCACACTCCATTTGACCTATTTTTTCATTATTCCTTTTTTCTATTTATACTATTTTTTCTATATTCCTTACACTGAAAGTCATACCAATAAGCCCTATCTTATTTCATGTAATCTATTGCTTTTCAAAGTGAACACAAATTAGATAAAGCAATGGATTATTTGTTTTTCTGAGTCTGCACATATTAATGTGGAATTATTATTTCTATTTCCATTGATTTACCTGGAGAATTCCTTTTTTCCTACAGAAGTATAAATGTAAAATACTTTCATTATTCATTTGTCATTTCATGAAAACCTATGCTTTTTCTGTATTCTGGATATTGTGAGTAGAGCAACAGTGAGCATTAATAAGCATTTAACTCTTGTAGAAAATGTTAATCCCAATTTGAAGTTTCTACTTAGCCTTGATCATTCAGTTCTAGAATAAAAGACCCACAACTTTTATTATTTACAATAAGCCTTAGACAGTATAAGGTCTGAGTCGATGTCTGCCCTTTATGCTATTAGAATCTACTCTCCTATAAATTAACTTGAGTTATAACTTTTTATGTTTCACCTGGGCTGCTCCGAACACCCAACGGTTTGCCCTCAGGGCTACATTTTCATGACTCACCTAATTCATGGTGGCTTCTCCTATTTTCATCTTTTCCCTCCCTTGTATTTCTGCTTCCACCCCCAAGCCAACAAATCCTAAACTTCACCTATATCTTTTCTGCCCATATGTTGGCTATCACCATCTTTATTCACCAATCAGAAAGAACTTGAAGGGAAGATTATACAGTGTCTCTTGGATGTATGTGAATACTCTCTCATCTTTGGAGCAACCAAGTCTTAAGGAACCAGTATTAACATAAGAATACAAGCAGAATTCGGTTAATTCACTACACAACTCTGTAGTAGTATATGGAATTTTTGGTATAATTTTGAGTTGTATATCTCAATCTTGTGTATCTCTATTTTTTTTCAAAAGTTTCTACATGAAATTTTATTGTGGATGCACCAGATTTCACTTCCTGGAGCAAGAAAAATTGTTTTGTTTCATTTTATTTTCCCTTGGATCTAGGCTAGCATGGTTTGTTTGTTTGTTTCCATTCCACCTTGTGCAAAATAAAAAATTTAAAGTACATTTGTTGTTTGTTTTATTCTTCTCTTACTCATTAAATCTGAACAGCAGTTTCCCTCCCTCTCCATTCATCCTATTTCTCCATTCCACCTCCTTTCTCATCCAGATCTACCACCTCCCACTCCAAAAAAGCAGCCTCCCAGGGATAGCTACCAAATACCAACATGGTATATCAAATTACAATAAAACTAGGAACAAACCCACAAGTCGTGTTTGGATGAGGCAACTCAGTAACAGTAACAGGGTCACAATAGTAGGCAAAAGATGTAGAGTACCATTATAAATCCCATAAAAGCACCAAGCTGCAAAACCATGATATATACAGAAAGTCTAGCTTAGGGTCCCAGATTCTCACGTTAGTCTCTGAGATCACCTTTTAGATCTGCTTAATTAATTCTGTGGACTTTATTCTCAAGTTATTATGGACCCCTCAGGCTTCAGAAATAATTGTCTCCCATATTTGTGGGATTCTACTGAGTCCACACAGAGTCTGACTGTGAATCTCTGCATATGCTTCCATTAGTTGCTTGATGGCATCTCTCTGATTACGAATGTGCTAGTAACAGGTCTATGAATATAGCAGAATATAGTAATCATTTTATTGATTTTTTTTCCTCCAAGTAGTGCTTTGAGTTACTGCCCATCCAGGTTCATTTGCAAAACATGGACATCAACTTTGAAAAATTATTGAATGTCCTCTCACACAAGTTTTGTGCCTCAAATACTCCAGCACACGTTCTAGGAAAGATATGTTGCATGTAGAAGTTTTTATGGCTGTGTTGATCCTCCTCTATTTTTTTTCTTTTTATTTGTTTTTATTTATTCACTTTAAATCCCAATCAGTGTCCCCTCTCAGTCCTGCATTCACACAGTCTGTTCCACCATATGACCTCTCCTCCTTCTCTGAGTGAGTGGAGGCTCCCTCTGTGTATTCACCCAATCTAGCATATCAAATCTTTGCAGGTCTAGGAGCTCCTTTTCCCCAGTGAGGCCAGACAAGACACCCAAGTTCTGGAAATGTATTCCATAGAGAGGTAACAGATTTAGGGATATCACCTGCTCCTGTCATTCTGGGCCTCCATAAAGATCAAGACGTACATATGCTACATATGTGTAGGAGAGGGGAGCCTAGATCAAGTCTGTGTATGCCCTTTGTTTGACACTTAAGATTCAAAGCCCCCATTTATCTACATTAGTTGGCTGTGTTGATCTTTCTGTAGAGTTCCTATTCCTTTTGGGACCCCTAATCCTTCCTGAACTCTTCCGTAAGAGTTCCCAAGACCCATCCAGTGTTTGGCCAAGTATCTCTGCATTTGTCCTAGTCAGCTGCTGGATGGACCTCTTAGAGGACAGCTAAGCTAGGCTCCTGTCTGCAATCATAATAGAATATCATTGCTAGTGTCAGGGATTGGTGCTTGCCAATGGGATGGGTCTCAGATTGTGCCTGTAGTTGCATGGCCATCCCCTCACTCTCTGCTCTATCCAGCTTCCCTGCATTTCTTGTAGGCAGAATTAATTCGGGATCTAAAGATTTGTGGGACAGCTGGTGTCCCAATTACTCAACTGGAATTCCTCCCTGGCTACATGAGGTGGCCTCTTTGGGTTCTATACCCCTACTGCTGTGAGTGTCAGCTAAGGTTACCAGCAGTAATTCTTGGGAGTATTCACTATCCTAGGTTTTTGGCATGTGCTTGAGATGAGCCTGCCACCAACAACCCACTGCTGCTACAGATTATATTCATTCTCATAGCCATCTGGCCATCTTCCCTATCCCTCCCTGTACCAGAGCCTGAATGTCCTCACATTTCTTTCCCTAGTCTTTGCCCCACCCCGTCCTCTTCATCCATAGACTTCCTAGAGCGATTTTATTCCCCTTTGAATTGAGATTCAAGCATCATCACTTTGACCTTCCTTTTTCTTTAGCTTCTGTGGGTTTGTAGAGTGTAGCAAGGGTCACCCTGTACTTTATGGCTAATAAGCACATATAATGATATTTTCAAGTTCCATCAATTTACTTGCAAAAGTTTAAGATGTCATTTTCCTTTCTTTCTTTTTGTTTTTTAAGGCATTTCTATTAGATATTTTCTTCATTTACATTTCAAATGCTATCCAGAAAGTCCCTTATACACTCCCCCTGCCTTGCTCCCCAACCCACCCACTCCTGCTTCCCGGTCCTGGCATTCCCCTGTACTGGGTCATATGACCTTCGCAGGACCAAGGGCCTCTCCTCTCATTGATGGCCAACTAGGCCATTCTCTGCTACATATGCAACTAGAGACACAGCTCTGGGGAGTACTGGTTAGTTCAGATTGTGGTTCCTCCTATAGGGTTGCAGACCCCTTTAACTCCTTGGGTACTTTCTTTAGCTCCTTCTCTAGGGGCCCTGTGTTCCATCTAATAGATGACTGTGAGCATCTGCTTCTGTATTTGCAAGGCATTGGCATAGCCTCACAAGAGAGAGCTATGTCAGGGTCCTGTCAGCAAAATTTTCTGGCATATGCAATAGAGTCTGTGTTTGGTGGTTGTATATGGGATGGATCCCCGGGTGGGGCAGTCTCTGAATGGTCTTTCCTTCTGTCTCAGCTCTGAACTTTGTATCTGTAACTCCTTCCAGGGGCATTTTGTTTCCAATTCTAAGAAGGAACAAAGACAGGGTTTCTCTGTGTGTCTCTGGCTGTCCTGGAACTCAGTATGTAGACAAGCCTGGCCTCAAACTCAGAAATATGCCTGCCGCTGCCTATCAAGTTCTGGGATAAAAGGTGTGTGCCACCACTGCCTGGCTGATGTCTTTGTTTTTAATACCTGAATAGTATTCTGTTGTGTATATATTCCACATTTTCTTTATCCATTCTTCAACTGAAGGACATCTACGCTGTTTCCACTTTCTGACTATTATGAATAACGCTGTTATGGACATAGTTGAGCAAGTGTCCCTGTGATATAGTGTGGCATCCTTTCGGTATATGCCAAGGAGTGTTATAGCTGGGTGTTGAGGTAGAAGTATTCCCAAAACTTGGAGAAATTGCCAAATTGATTTCCAAAATATTTGTAAAAGTTTGAACTCCCACCAATAATGGGGGAATGTTCAACATCTTTGCGAGCATGTGCTAGCCATTCTGAGGGGTTTAACAGAGAAGATCCAAGTCATTTTGACATTGATTTCCCTGGTGAATAAGGACTTTGAACATCTAAGTGTTTCTTGGCCATTCAAGATTCATCTGCTGAGAATTCTCCATTGAATTCTATACTTCATTTTTTAATTGGGTTACTTGAGTTGTGCATTTCTAACTTCTTGAGTTTTTATATAAATTTTGGATACTAGTCCTTTGTCAAATGTAGGGCTATTGAAGATTTTTTCCAATCAGTAGGCTGTGCTTTGTCCTATAGACATGGTCCTTTCAATTACAGAAGGCTGTCATTTTCATAAGGTCATATTTACTAATTTTTGATTCTAGAGCCTGTGACATCAGTGTTCAAGACAGTGTTTTTTCATACCAATGCATCCAAGACTATTTCTCATTTTCTGTTTTATTAGTACTAGTGTATCCAGTTTTAAGGTTAGGTCTCTGGTCAACTTGGAATTGAGTTTTGTACAGGATGATAGATATAGATCTATTTGTATTCTTGTACATGCAGACATACAGTTAGACAGGCACCATTTGTTAAAGATGCATTCTTCTTTCCATTTTATGTTCTTGACTTCTTTATAAAAATAAAGTGTCTGTATGTATGTTGGTTAATTTGAGAGTCTTTGATTTGACTCTGTTGACCTGTCTGTTCCTACATGAATACCATGCAATTTTTATTACTATTGCTCTGTAGTAAGGCTTCAAGTCATGGATGGTGATAACCTGCAGATGTTGATTTATTGTTCATGATTTCTTTAGGTATGCTCTGTTATTTGTTTTTTCATTTGAAGTTGAGAATTTCTGTCAAGGTCTGTGAGATTGTTTTAGACTTTTGATAGGAATTGCATGAATCTGTAAATTGTTTTTGGTAAGATGGTCATTTTAACTATGTTAATCCCACCAATTCATGATCATGTGAGTTATTTCCACCTTCTGATATCTTCTACAATTTCTTTTTTCAGCTACTTAATGTTCTTGTTAAACAGCTCTTTTACTTGTTTGGTTGGAGTTACAAGATATTTTATGACATGTATGGCCTCTTTAAAGGGTGTGTCTTCCCTAACTTGTTTCTAAGCCCATTCATTTATCTTTTGTATAATGAAGGACTACTTTTTTATTTTTAATTTTTATTTTTTAGTTCATTTTGTATCCAGCTACTTTGCTGAAGGTGTTTTTTAGCTATAGGAATTCTTTGGTAGAATTTTGGGGTTGCTCTTATGTATCATATCATAGCATCTATATGTACTGATACTTTGAGTTATTCATTTGCAAGTTGTAACCACTTGATCTCCTTTAGTCTTATAGCTCTAGCTACAACTTCAAGTACTACATTGAATAGATAGGGAGAGAGTGAGTAGACTTGTCTTATTATTGATTGTAATGCTATTGCCTTAAATTTCTCTCTATTTAATTTAATATTGGCTAATACCTTCCTGTATGTTATGTTTAGATCTGGCCTTGTATTTCTGATATGTTTGATTTTTTCAAATGCTTTTTGAGCATTTAATGAGATGATCATATATATTTTTTCTAATCCTTTCAGTTTGGTTATATGGTGAATTAAATTGATGGCTTTTCATATGTTAAATCATCCCTGCATCCCTGAGATGAATCCTACTTCATCATTGTGGATAATGTTTATTGTGTGTTCCAGGAATTAGTTGTAAGTATTTAATTGGGAATTTTTGCATAAATGTTCATAAGAAAAATTGGTCTGATACTTTGTTGTTGTTGTTGCTGTTGTTATTGTTGAGTCTCTATGTGGTTGAGGTATCATTGTAACTGTGGTGAGTATGGCACTGTACCTTCTGTTTGTATTTTTTGAAATAGCTCATATTAGCTTTTTTTTTTTTTTTTTTTTTTTTTTTTTTTTTTTTAATGCCTGGTATTGTTGTTGATGCTGCTGTTGTTAGGAGAATTTTAATAACTGCTTCTATTTCTTTGGGGATTATTGGGCTGTTTAAATATTTATGTGATCTTGATTTATCTTTAAGTAACACCTGTCTGAAATAATTCATTTTGTTAAAGTTTTCCAAATTTTTGAGGTAAGGGTTTTGAAGTAACACCTAAGATTTTTTTGAATTCCATCCTTGTCTGTTGTTATGTCACCTTTTTCATTTCATATTTTGTTGCTTTGGATACGCTCTTTCTGTCTTTTGGCTAGTTTAGCTTTTTGGTTAGTTTGGTTTGTTGATCTTATTGATTCCCCCCACACACACCCCCCAAAAACCAACTCTTTGTTTCAGTGATTCCTTTTATTCTCTTTTTTTACAGTTGATTGATTTCAGCTCTGATTTTATTATTTCCTGCTTTCTACTCCTGTTTGGTATCTTTTTTCCTAGAGATTTCAGATATACTTCTAAATTGCTGCTATGAGACATTTCCTTCTTTCTATCCTTTCTTTCTTTCTTTTTCTGTTTTTCTGTTTTTCTTTTTTTATTAGATATTTTCTTTATTTACATTTAAAATGCTACCCGAAAAGCTCCCTGTACCCTCCCCCTGCCCTGCTCCCCTACCCACCCACTCCCACTTCTTGCCCTGACTTTCCCCTGTACTGGGGCATATAAAGTTTGCAAGACCAAGGGGCCTCTTTCCAATGATGGCTGACTAGGCCATCTTCTGCTACATATGTAGCTAAAGACACGAGCTCTGGGGGTACTGGTTGGTTCATATTGTTCTTCCCCCCTTTCAGGTTGCAGACCCCTTCAGCTCCTTGGGTACTTTCTCTAGCTCCTCCATTGGGGGTCCTGTGTTCCACCCAATAGATGACTGTGTGCATCCACTTCTGTATTTGCCAGCCACTGGCATAGCTTCACACCAGACAGCAATGTCAGGGTCCTTTCAGCGAAATCTTGGTGGCATATGCAATAGTGTCTGGGTTTGATGGCTGATTATGGGATGGATCCCCAGGTAGGGTAGTCTCTGGATGGTCCATGTTTTCATCTTAGCTCCAAATTTTGTCTCTGTAACTCCTTCCATAGGTATTTTGTTCCCTATTCTAAGGAAGAATGAAGTATCCACACATTGGTCTTCCTTCTTCTTAATTTTCTTTTGTTTTGCAAATTGTATCTAGGGTATTCTAAGTTTCTGGGCTAATATCCACTTATCAGTGAGTGCAATACAAATATATTCCATAAATATGGAAACATTTTGTGCTATGAAGTTTCCTCTTATCACTTCTTTCATTTTGTTCCAAAAGTTTGGGAATATTTTGCCTTCGTTTTCATTGATTTCTAGAAAATCTTTGATTTCTTTCATTATTTCTTCCTGACACAGATATCATTTAGTAGAGAGTTGTTCAGTTTCCATGAGTATGTGGGCTTTCTGTTGTTTCTCTAATTGAAGTTCAGCTTTAATCCATGATGGTTTGATAATATACTAAGTGTTATTTCAATATTCTTGTATCTGTTGAGACTTATTTTATGACCAACTCTATGTTCAATTTTTTAAAAGGATCCCTGAGGTGCTGAGAAGTTGATATATATATGTATATGTATATGTGTATATATATATATATATATATATATATATATATATATATATATATATATATATGTTTGGGTGAAATATTGTTTAGATATCTGTAAGGGCCATTTGACTCATTATGTTGCTTTGTACAAGTACTTTTCTGTTTAATTTTTGTATGGATGATTTATAAGTTTGTGACGGTAGGGTTTTAAAGTTTCCTCTTATAATTGATATGTGGGGTTCAATATACAATTTAATCTTTTGAAAAGTTTGTATTACAAATATAAATTGGGTCTATTTGTTTGGAAACTTTTTTCAAGCTCTTAATCTGAGGCAATGTCTGTCTTATTTACTTTGGTGTGTTTCTTTTATACAGCAGGATGGTGGATCCTGTTTTGTGATTCATTCTGTTAGCCTGTGACTTTGTATTGAGGAATTAAATCTAGTGATGTTGAGAGATATTAATGTTCAGTAATTGCTACTTCCTGTTATTTTGATGTTGGTGATATTCGTGTTTGTGTGTGTATGTGTGTATGTATGTGTGTGTTTGATGTGTTTTGGTGTGCTTCCTTTGTTTTTTGCTCGTATGGAATTACTTATTTCCTGTGTTTTCTTGGATATACTTATCCTCCTTAAGTTACAGTTTATTTTCTAATATTTTCTTGAGGGCTGGTTATATGGATATATATTATTTAAATTTGAATTTCCCTTGAAATACTTTATACTTTCCATCTATGTTGACTGTTAGTAGACTAAGTTCGCACCTGCAGTTTTATTAGAGGTTGCTAGATATCTGCTAATAATTTTCTAGCTTTCAGAACCTCCTTTGAGAAGTCAAGTATAATTCTGATAGGTCTGCCTTCTTATTTTACTTTTTATTTTTCTGGTCCAGTCAGATTTCTGTTCTAGAAGCCTCTGTATGTTCTATAAGCCTCTTTCTTTATGTTCTATGTTCTTTATGTTTTTATGTTCTATAAGCCTCTTTATGTTCAGAAAGTTTCTTCTATGATTTTGCTAAACATATTTTATGGTCACTAGTGCCAAGACTCATTACCTTCTATTTCTACATTCTTAGGTTGGGTCTTTTCATATCCCACATTTCCTGGATGTTAGTGTCCTAATGCTTTTTTAGATTTAACATTTTCTCTGACTGATGTGTAAATTTCTTCTATTGCACCTTCTACACCTGAGATTCTCTCTTCCATCTCTTGTATTGGTGATTCTTACTTTTGTTGTTCTGGTCCTCTTCCCTAGGTTTTCATTCTCCAGAATTCCTTCAATTTATGTTTCTTTTATTGCATTTATTTTCATTTTCTCTCTAGAGGTCATTATCATCTTCATTTGATTTAATTTAAGGTCATTTTCTTGTGCTTAGGTTGTGTTAGGATATGCATGGCTTTCTGTATTATGGTAGTTGTTCTTTGAAGGTGTCATATTGCCTGAGGTTTTGTTGACTGTGTTCTTTCTAGGAAATTTAGCCATCTAGATGACATTACTTTCACTGTGTTCCTATTGTAGTAGGTATTGAGAGGGGTGCTAACCTCTATGATCCTGGTGTGGTAGGCTTCTTATGGATATTCTTGGGCTGTATAGCTCTGGATCAGCAAGTATGACAAAAGTGTTCTAAACAGTGGTGGGATAATTGGGGTCCAGCTGGGATAACAGGCTGTTAAGAGCAGTTAGTGGTGCCCAACCAGAATCAACAACCAGAGAAGATGGTTGAGGGAAGTGATTCTAACCTGTAAGCTTTCAGATGAGCAAGGCTGATGAAGGTGCCCTGAGAAGTGGTAGGATAATAGGGGTTGAGTGGGGATAGCATGTTATTTAATGTAGCTGAAGGTGCCCAGGAAGACACAGGGTCCAAAGATGGTTATAGAAAGATAGTATAACTTGTGGTATAATGATGAAGGTAATGATAGTATAATAATGAAGGTGGGCAGAGAGGTAGCTGATAATTTTGTTGTTGTTTTAAATCTGGCTTTAAAAAAAAACTATTTGTAATTCAGTTTTTATACTACATATTCCATCCCTCACCCCTCCCCATCCACCCTCTGACCACACCACATTCCACACCTCCTCCCCACCCCACTCTGTCTCCACTTGGATGCCTCCAACCCCCACCCCACCTGACATCCAAACCCCCTAGGGCCTCCAGTCTCTTGAGGGCTAGGTGCATCATCTCTGAATGAACACAGACCTGGAAGTCCTCTACTGTATGTGTTTTGGGGGCCTCATATTAGCTGGTGTATGCTGTCTGTTTAATGGTCTAGTATAAGAAAGATCTCAGGGTTCCAGATTAATTAAAACTGCTGGTCCTCTTACAAAATCGCCCTTCTCCTCAGCTACTTTCAGTCTTCTGTAATTCAACAATAGGGATCAGTAGCTGCTGTCCATTGGTTGGGTGCAAATAACTGTATCTGTCTCTTTCAGCTGCCTGTAGGGTCTTTCGGAAGGCAGTCATGATAGATTCATTTTTAGGAGGTCTCCATAGCCTCAGTAATAGTATCAGGCCTTCAGACCTCCCCTTGAGCTGGATCCGACTTTGGGCCTGTCTCTGGACTTTCTTTATCTAAGGCTCCTCTCCATTTCCATCCCTGTAATTCTTTCAGACAGAATCAATTGTGAGTCAGAGATCTGACTGTGGAATGGCAATCCCATCCCTCATTTGATGTGCTACCTTCCTGCTGGAGGTGGGCTCTATAAAGTTCCTTTTTTCTACTGTTAGGCATTTCATCAAAGGTTCCTCCCTATGAGTCCCGAGAGTCTCTCACCTCCCCAGTCTCTGGTGCATTCTGGGGATCCCTCCAACCTCCTATTTCCTGAGGTTCCCTGTTTCCATTTTTTCTGCTGGCCCTCAAGTCTTCAGTCCTTCTCCCTCACCCAGTCAGGTTCCCCTTTCCCCTCACTGCTCTCCTACCCCATCTACTTTTCCTCCCAAGTCCCTCCCTCTGTCCCCACTTGTGATTGCTTTCTCCTCTCTACCAAGTAGAACTGAGTTATCCTCATTTGGGAACTTAAGCTTGTTGAGCCTTTTGAATTCTGTGGACTTTATCTTGAGTACTCGGTATGGGTTTTTTCTTTTTTTCTTTTTTATTCTTTCTTTCTTTTTTTCCCCCCTTCTTGGCTAATATCCACTTACTAGGCCATTTGAATTCATATCATGCATGCCCTTTAGGGTTTGAGTTACTTCCCTCAGGATGATATTTTCTAGATCTATCCATTTGCCTGCAAAATTCAGAATTTCCTCGTTCTTAATAGCTGAGTAGTATTCCTTTGTGTAAATGAACCACATTTTCTGTATCCATTCTTCGGTAGTGGGACATCTAAGTTGTTCCCAGCTTCTGGCTATCACAAATAAGACAGACAGAACATAGAGGAACATGTGCCCCTGTGGCATTGTGTGGCATCTTTTGGGTATATTCCTAGGAATGGTATAGCTGAGTCTTTAGGTAAGTTTTTAATAGCCGAATAATACTCCATTCTTCAATTGATGTACTTCTCCATTGTTTCCTATTTCTGGTTATTATGAATAATATTATTGTGAATATTCTTAAGCATGTATTCTTGTGACAGAATGGAATATTCTTTGGATATATATCCAAGTATGCCATAACTGGTTCTAGAGGTAGATCAATTCCAAGGTTTCTGAGGAACCTCCATATTGATTTTACACAAGTATGGCATTCCACTAGCAATGAAGAAATCTTCCTAGTGCTCTACATCCTGACCTGCTTCAGGAGGAATTTTGTTGTTGTTCATAGTAATTCCAAAAGTTTTAAGATGGAATCTCAAAGTAATTTTGATTTACATATTCCTGATGGTTAAAAATGGTCAAAATTCTTTACGTCTTTCTGGGTCATTTGAGAAACCTCTGCTGAGAATTCTGTTTAGTTCTGTACCTCATTTTTAATTAAGTTATTTAGTTTATTGATTTACATTCAGACATCATTTCTAGAATTCATTTTTTTAAACTCACTAACTGTTAAGAATACAAAACAGTTGAAAATATTTCTAAGTCACTATGGCTATCTTCATATCCTCCCAGGAGTTTCCAAGTCCCTGGTCTCCAGCTTGTTCCAAAAATGCCCTCCACTGATTTTACTCTCTTTCTAAATCCTATCATCACAACCCACACTCTACTCACATTTGATCCACAACCCTATCATCATCCCAACTGCCTGTACCATACAATTCCTTCGTTCCATCAACTTCTAATGTCTATTTTATGACGTAAAATTTTTATGAATAAGATTAAAAAAAACATTCTTTGGGCCCTCCTTGTTACTTAGCTTGTTTTGGGTCTGTGGGTTGTAGCATAGTTGTCCTGTAATGTTTGGGCAATATCCACTTATAAGTAAATGTATATGCTGTATGTCTTTTGGAATCTATATTACCCCACTAAGGATAATATTATCTAGTACCACATATTTAGCTGCAGATCTCATGAAGTCTTTTTTTTTTTTTTAATAGCTTAGTAGTATTTCATTGTGTAAATGTACCACATTATCACTATCCATTCTTCACTTTAGGGACATCTCAGTTCTTTCTGTTTTTGAGTATTACTAGCAGGCTAACAGGAACACAACTAAGCAGGTGTCCTTGTATTATGGTACAAGTGGTACACCAGGGTCTTGTGCTAGAACTATTCCAACTTTCTGAGAAAATGCAAGATTGATTTCCAAAGCAGTTTATAGATTTTCACTGATAACTGCAATGAAAGATTGTTCCTCTTACTCTATATCCTCTCCACAATGTGCTGTCACTTGAATTTTTTAATCTTAGTCACAGTTACGGATGTATAATGGAATCTCAGAAGAGTTTTGATTCACATTTCCATGATTATTAATGGTGTTGAACATTTATTTGCTACTGTTATGAGTCAAAATATAATTATCTTATAGGCAGATTGATATGCAACTCTATTTATGGGTCATTTGAACACCTTAATTGGGTCACTACTCATATTATAAACACCACTATTATAGACACATTTAGCAATGGAGCAAGATACAACATTAACACAAAAATCAGTATCCTTCCTGTATACAAAAGACAAACATAATGAAAAAATAAAATAAACTCTCATTCAGAATAGCCTCTTGATGCGTACTTGGAGTAAATGCAAACAAAATGAATATATATATATATATATATATATATATATATATATATATATCTTTACAACATTTAATGATGAAATTCAAGAATACAGTAAAAAAGAAAAATACCCCTCATGATTATGGATTCCCAGGAGTAATGACCATCTTACCTAATTTATTTACAGATTCAATATAATGCTCATCAAATTTCCAATACAACTCTTCACAGAAATAATGTAAAAACCTTGAATTCAAATTAAAACACAATCTAGATAACAAAAGTAATCCTTATTATTATAATTATTAATAGAGTATTTCCATCTCATATTTCAAGTTATGCTACAGATGTGCAATAATGAAATAGCATTGAATAGTATATCATGCCATCAGTGTCATCAGTATCCTGGTAAATATACAGATAAAGCAAAGTCTAATATCTTAATATTGCTTTGGAGTAATGCTGGCCCAACTTACAAATAACAGAACTACTGCCTTTTACAACACTCTTGTGATGATGTGTAACGTGTCACTTTGAAAAGGGGTGGACTTATATTGATTAATCTTCATAGTCAGATTCATCAATTTAGATTTTATGGTGTGAAGACAAGCAGCCCGTGTGTTAGGGTTTCTAAATGGAGTCAAATTAGGTGGACAACAGAATAAAAAAGAAAAAGTGAAATGAGAACATTTATCTTCTCAGCTCCTTGACTGTAGCAAGGCTTTCCCAGCTGAACAGAACATAACCCAGAATAAACTTTTCCTTCCTGAAAGTATTGTTGTCAGCAAGCTAACTCTTACATATACAAAATTAATCATGCACCAGTATTTATACTTCTATCTGTTAAAATCAGAATAATGAAATTTAATTCACTTTAGTATAAAATTTATCAAAATTTAAAGCCTACTGCTATGTGCATGTACTTGTATATTTAGGGATTAAATTTATTCATTGATTTGTATGTTACTAATTACTAGGAATTATGATATTAATTAAGGTGGTATAACTATAAACAATACAGTTAATAGCCAACTCTGAAAGCATCGGTCAGACTTACTGACATATATAATAGTCACTTTTCTGTTTCTGTGACCAAAGGCAAGTTTGAAATAAGAAAGAACTTATTCCCGGTTACATTACCCAGAGAGATAAGAGTCCTTCAGGGCAGTGAAGGGTGGCGACAAGCAGGTGACATAGCAACTAGATTAAGAAGCAGAATACTCATAATCTTAACCAAAAGCATGAAGCAGACAGGGAATAGAGTTGAGTGTATAAATACTCAAAGCCTACCTTCAGTTATGTACTTCATCAACCAAGGCCAAACATTTAAGCCTTGGCACATAGAGCCAACAACTGAGAATCAACCATACAAATGTTTCAGCCTACAGAGAACAAACATTCTCATTTAAACTACTAAATTCACTGCCTGGTTCCTTCATGATACAAAAATCATTCGGTCTAGCTTTAAAAGCCTTCATAGAACCTTCGTAGTCTTAAGAGTGTTCAAAAGTTCAAAGCATTTATTGAAACTGAAAGCAGTTATAATTGTAAACATTATATAATCTAACCATTTCAACATTTTTTATTTATTATGTATTTTCCTCAATGACATTTCCAATGCTATCCCAAAAGTCCCCCATACCCTCCCCCCCACTTCCCTACCCACCCATTCTCATTTTTTTGGCCTTGGCATTCCCCTGTACTGGGGCATATAAAGTTTGTGTGTCCTATGGGCCTCTCTTTCCAGTGATGGCCTACTAGGCCATCTTTTGATACATATGTAGCTAGAGTCAAGAGCTCAGGGGTACTGGTTAGTTCATAATGTTGTTGCACCTACAGGGTTGCAGATCTCTTTAGCTCTTGGATACTTTCTCTAGCTCCTCCATTGGGGGCCCTGTGATCCATCCAATAGCTGACTGTGAGCATCCACTTATGTGTTTGCTAGGCCCCTGCCTAGTCTCACAAGAGACAGCTATATCTGGGTCCTTTCAGCAAAATCTTGCTAGTGTATGCAGTGGTGTCAGCGTTTGGAAGCTGATTATGGGGTGGATCCCTAGATAAGGCAAACTCTAGATGGTCCATCCTTTTGTCAGAGCTCCAAACTTTGTCTCTATAACTCCTTCCATGGGTGTTTTGTTCCCAATTCTAAGAAGGGGCACAGTGTCCACACTTTGGTGTTCATTCTTCTTGAGTTTCATGCATTTGGCAAATTGTATCTTATATCTTGGGTATACTAAGTTTTGGGCTAGTATCCACTTATCAGTGAGTACATATTGTGTGAATTCCTTTGGGATTGGGTTACCTCGCTCAGGATGATGCCCTCCAGGTCCATCCATTTGCCTAGGAATTTCATAAATTCATTCTTTTTAATAGCTGAGTAGTACTCCATTGTGTAAATATACCACATTTTCTGTATCCATTCCTCTGTTGAGGGGCATCTGGGTTCTTTCCAGCTTCTGGCTATTATAAATAAGGCTGCTATGAACATAGTGGAGCATGTGACCTTCATACCGGTTGGGACATCTTCTGGATATATGCCCAGAAGGGGTATTGCTGGATCCTCCGGTAGTACTATGTCCAATTTTCTAAGGAACTGGCAGACTGATTTCCAGAGTAGTTGTACAAGATTGCAATCCCACCAACAGTGGAGGAGTGTTCCTCTTTCTCCACATCTTCCCCAGCATCTGCTGTCACCTGAATTTTTGATCTTAGCCATTCTGACTGGTGTGAGGTGGAATCTCAGGGTTGTTTTGATTTGCATTTCCCTGATAATTAAGGATGTTGAACATTTTTTCATGTGCTTCTCTGCTACTCGGTATTCCTTGGGTGAGAATTCTTTGTTCAATTCTGAGCCCAATTTTTAATGGGGTTATTTGATTTTCTGGAGTCCACCGTCTTCAGTACTTTATATATATTGGATATTAGTCCCCTATCTGATTTAGGATAGGTAAAGATCCTTTCCCAATCTGTTGGTGGCCTTTTTGCCTTATTGACAGTATCTTTTGCCTTGCAGAAGCTTTGCAGTTTCATGAGGGCCCATTTGTCGATTCTTGATCTTACAGCACAAGCCATTGCTGTTCTATTCAGGAATTGTCCCCCTATGCCCATATCTTTGAGGGTTTTCCCCACTTTCTCCTCTATAAGTTTCAGTGTCTCTGGTTTTATGTGAAGTTCCTTGATCCACTTAGATTTGACCTTAGTACAAGGAGATAGGAATGGGCACAGGGACAACATCCTAATTAACAAAATCAGAAATGAAAAGGGAGACATAACAACAGATCCTGGAGAAATCCAAAACACCATCAGATCCTTCTACAAAAGGCTATACTCAACAAAACTGGAAAACCTGGAGGAAATGGACAAATTTCTAGACAGATTCCAGGTACCAAAATTAAATCAGGATCAAGTTAACGATCTAAACAGTCCCGTATCCCCTAAAGAAATAGAAGCAGTCATTAATAATCTCCCAGCCAAAAAAAGCCCAGGACCAGATGGGTTTAGTGCAGAGTTATACCAGACCTTCAAAAAAGATCTAATTCCAGTTCTGCATAAACTATTCCACAAAATAGAAGTAGATGGAACTCTACCCAACTCATTCTATGAAGCCACAATTACTCTGATACCTAAACCACAGAAAGATCCAACAAAGATAGAGAACTTCAGACCAATTTCCCTTATGAATATCGATGCAAAAATCCTCAATAAAATTCTCGCTAACTGAATCCAAGAACACATTAAAGCAATCATCCATCCTGACCAAGTAGGTTTTATTCTAGGGATGCAGGGATGGTTTAATATTCGGAAATCCATCAACGTAATCCATTATATAAACAAACTCAAAGACAAAAACCACATAATCATCTCGTTAGATGGGGAAAAAGCTTTCCACATGATCCAACACCCATTCATGATAAAAGTCTTGGAAAGATCAGGAATTTAAGGCCCATACCTAATCATGATAAAAGCAATCTACAGCAAACAAGTAGCAAACATCAAAGTAAATGGTGAGAAGCTTGAAGTAATCCCACTAAAATTAGGGACTAGACAAGGCTGTCCACTCTCTCCATAGCTATTCAACATTGTTCTTGAAGTCCTAGCCAGAGCAATTCGACAACAAAAGGCGATCAAGGGGATACAAATTGGAAAAGATGAAGTCAAAATATCACTTTTTGCAGATGATATGATAGTATATATCAGTGACCCTAAAAATTCTACCAGAGAACTCCTAAAACTGATAAACAGCTTCTGTGAAGTAGCAGGATATAAAATTAACTCAAACAAGTCAATGGCGTTTCTCTACACAAAGAATAAACAGGCTGAGAAAGAAATAAGGGAAACAACACCCTTCTCAATAGTCACAAATAATATAAAATATCTTGGCTTGACTCTAACTAAGTAAGTGAAAGATCTGTATGATAAGAACTTCAAGTCTCTGAAGAAAGAAATTAAAGAAGATCTCAGAAGATGGAAATGTCTTTGGATTTGCAGGATCAACATTGTAAAAATGGCTATCTTGCCAAAAGCAATCCTCAGATTCAATGCAATCCCCATCAAAATTCCAACTCAATTCTTCAATGAATTAGAAAGAGCAATCTGCAAATTCATCTGGAATAACAAAAAACCTAGGATAGCAAAAACTCTTCTCAAGGATAAAAGAACCTCTGGTGGAATTACCATCCCTGACCTAAAGCTTTACTACAGAGCAATTGTGATAAAAACTGCATGGTACTGGTATAGTGACAGACAAGTAGACCAATGGAATAGAATTGAAGACCCAGAAATGAACCCACACACCTATGGCCACTTGATCTTCGACAAGGGAACTAAAACCATCCTGTGGAAGAAAGACAGCATTTTCAACAAATGGTGCTGGCACAACTGGTTGTTATCATGTAGAAGAATGCAAATCGATCCATTTCAACATTTAATAGCACATAGCATATATTAATATTTCACAAAAGTGGAATGAGGGAAAACAAAGATATTAAGTCCTGTAACTCCATTTCTGATATCAAAGAGCTTAGATGTTTCTGTGATGCCTGCTTTCCTGCTTGCAGCATTTGCCTCTAATCTTATGAAACTGGCTTCTTCATCATCTTGGGGTATCTAATTTAACAGCTCACATTCAACACAAATATCTTACTATTGTCTTGAGAATATATTATTAAATTTTCAAGTGGAGGAAAGTAAATATGACTTTAAGCATAGCCTCTAGAAAGATCAATTATGTTCTTTTTGTTTTGATTATCGTTTGTTTGTTAGTTTGTTTTTGGAATCTGCTTGAGGGTAGCTGCATATTGGACAGGCTGGCATTACAAGTAGATGTGTGATAGGTACATTATCATTTAATCTGAAAATGTAATTGCAAAAGTAATATTTTGAATTGGTACCTATAACAATTTAATAAAAAGTACTTAGCACCAGGTGGTGGTGGCTCACGCCTTTAATCCCAGCACTTGGGAGGCAGAGGCAGGCAGATTTCTGAGTTTGAGGCCAGCCTGGTCTACAAAGTGAGTTCCAGGACAACCAGGGCTATACAGAGAAACCCTGTCTCAAAAAACCAAAAAACAACAACAACAACAAAAAAGTATTTAGCTTAGCTTTTCTTACTTATTCCTCAACAATTGCTATATGAAAATTATCAAATATATATGTACAGATAGATGTGTGTGTGTGTGTGTGTATGTGTTTGATGATTTATGTAGCAATTCTTGTAGGACTAAATAAGAAAGAATAAGCTAAACACCTTTCATTAAATGTAACATGTACCAATTCCAAATATTACTATTACTTCTGCAATCATACTTTCAGACTAATAGATAACAAATGTTTATAATATATGGCAATGCAAGTCTATGTTGCTATGTTTGCATAGTTATATATATCCACAGCAAATGTATTCATGTTCTTGTAGAGTACTGAAGTCTATATCAAGTGAATTCCTCAGCTACTTCCCACTGTATCTTTTGAGACACATACTCTTATTGAACTTATATCTCATCTACTTGACAGAGATGACTAATTAATAAACCCTGAAAATTCTGCTTTCTCTCTTCCTGACCAGAGCTGGCTGTTACGGGCATTGTGGCCTGCTTTTCATGGGATGCTAAACATTTGAACTCACGTTCCTTTGTTTGTGTGGCAGATAATTTTCCTTACTAAATCAGCCATTAAAACCCTTTATATGTACTCCCACAGCACTTCTTACATTTTCTAAAGTCTATGTAAACTTTTGCTCTCCCCTTCTTGTCTTTAAGATCCCCGCCCCAAAAAAAACCTAAGTTCTTTCTATGAATAGCAGTCATCTTCCTAGTCATTTAATTGCTTTTATTAATACTTTGGTATGAATGAATTAAAAAGAATGAGAAATGAATGGTCATTAAATACTTTGTATTTTTTTCTTCAGTCAGTAAAAGAAACTTATAAGCCTCAAATATTCTTTGAGGATGTTTGGCCCTTAATGAATTTAATATTGATATTTTACTCTGGTATATCATTAAGATGTCCAAATTTTGAAATTGGTATTCATCTTCAAACTCATATTATTTAACATAGAATAAATTATTTCTTTTTGAATGAAACAACATTATGCTGCTTGACATTCCTATTTATTGTATAGAATCCTTTTCCAAATCGTTTACAAAATTTTCATTGTCTTAACTCATTTTTATTGTTTGACTTGTTTATTATTTCCACGCTTCTGATTTACTTTTAGGTATGTAATGAACTAATATAATAGCATGTGGGAAGGATTTTGCTTCGTCAAGACAGTATTTCTCTCAACCATAGTCCTCTTCATTATGGATGTATGTTGGCCTATGTACAAAAAGCTTTGGTAAATTTTCCGTGAAGTCAACAAAATACATTTAAAGGACACTTCAGTAGCAGGGTACTTTGTTCTCATTTGTCATACCAGTTGCTTTTTAATTCCTCATTTTCAGTCCAACTTATATTGATTACTCTTTCTACATTATTAAAATTACTTGTCTACATAAATAAGATATATGTTTAACTTTAACTCACTCTCCTTTGCTCATACATTTCTTATTTCTTCCTTATTTTTAAGTCTTAATCATTATGTCACCCGTTAGAGAAAGGTGATCCTATTATGATTTCCTTGGTGAGGAATATGGCTGATCATAAGCATATGTGTATGGATCCTTTTCCTTGTACTACCTATATTGCTCTGTAGTTGTTAAAACTGTCACAAATGATCCTGACACCAAAAGAACATTACAAAGTCTAAATTCCAGATGAATGATATTCACCTCAGTATTCTTTCCTTACAAATGGATAGCCTAAGAATGATCTTTCTGCTATGATACTTATGAATGCTAATTAAACTGACACTTAGAGACAGAGCAGAAATTGTTTATATATTACAAATGTTTCTTTACAACGAACAAAATAAACAATTTTGAGCAGCTGAGATTCATCACTATCATCAGCAGGCCACATTCACCCTGAGTTCCTTTCAGATCATTAAGAGAGTTATGTTGTTATGATTTTTATGCCTTGAGAAATATCATGCTTCCATATTGCCAATTAGCTGAGATTTAGAATAGTATTTCCATATTATCATCTCTGTCAATGATAAAAGGATCTTTCTCTTGATGGTAAAGCACTGGCTTACCAATCTACTCCAGCCACAGAAGAAGGTAGGCTAAATTCACCTCTTCCTCAGTTTGTATTGCCTTTGTTTGTTTGTTTGTTGAGACAGGCTTTCTCTGTGTAGCCCTGGCTCTCCTGGAACTTACTCTGTAGACCAGGCTGGCCTCGAACTCAGAAATCTGCCTGCCTCTGCCTCCCAAGTGCTGGGATTAAAGGTTTGCAACACCACCGCCCGGCTTGTATTGTCTTAGAAAGGAATATTTTATTATTTTCATTTAGAAATCTGTATTGTTTTCTAGCAAAAGATGGTAAGAATATGGGTTGTAATTGGACAGGAGGTATGAAGGATCTGGGAGGAGAAGAAGGGAAACCATAATCTGGATATATGATGTCAGAAAAATGTTTTCAACAAAGCATGAAAAATTAAAAAAAGCTAATTGGATTATAGTCACTATAATCATAGCCAATTATTGAAGAATAATAGTTTCTTTCTCCCTTATTTTTTGCCTCATGATCTACTAATTGGAGATACACACGAAGTTCCCCTTACAAACTGACTGGAGACTGTTAACCAGCATGTTATACGGAGCTAACTAATGCTTGTGTGTGTGTGAGTGTGTATGCTCATGAATGAATGTTTGTGTGTGAATGTTTGTGTATGGATGTATGAATATGTGCTTGTTGACATATTCATCTGTTTCTGTGTATATCTGTTTGTGAAACAGAGACAGATAGAAATGCTTTTTTACTTTCTTTTTTTCACTTTTCCTTGGTTTTATAAGTTGAAGATGCACTTTTTCTTTCTTTATGATTTAAACAGAAAGTTACTCACTGTGTGTCTTGATAAAATATTCGAAGTTACTATTTGAAAGTATTTCTTACTATATTACTGGGGTAAGAAATTTCACTTTCTTTATACCTCGTGGTTGTGGTAAATCTCTCCAACCCAGATATGCCCCAGCATTGAAAACACAACACAGTTAATATGATTACATGCTGTTTGCTTAGATTGGGCAGAGCCACTGCTACACTACCATCTTCCACCTCTACCCTTAGAACTTGCAGTTTCTCTAGGCCATCTGCTTCTGCTCAGTTTTTCTTCTTCCTCCTCTCTCCTCCTCTGGTCCTCTCCCTTTTCCAATTTTCTCTTCTTCCCCTCTCCTTCTTCTCCACCTTCCCTTTGATCTGCCCAATCATCATCCCTCCTTTATTTTACAAATTAAGGTGGGAAGCAGGTTTACAGGAAATCACCTGAGTGCTGACTCATTCCTTGTTTGCAACCTCTCACAGGAGAATGGAATTAACATCAAATATAATTAGCCCCAGGGCTATGCACAACATTTTCCCCTTTCTGTCCAATTAAAATACTATTTTGTCTCTGACATAATTGAACATAACTATTGCTATTTTGTAATTTATAAAGTATAAGAGACCTAACACCCAGTCCATCATGTTTGTTAATTAAACAGAACCTCTGTCATCTATCCTTACTTAAAGGACTTATAATTCTATATATGCCTATGTCTTGGCTTTAGATAGAATGCCATCTGAAAACCATCCTCTCAAAATTGTCCTATCAAAGTAAAAAGCCTGGGTTGGCTTAGGAGTCTATGTAGTTTTTTAACCCCCAGAAATTCAAGAATGACTGATATTAACTGAAAATATATTGGTAGCCTAAAACAGCTTTGAAAACATAGCCAATTTATAGAGACCGCTGATCATCTGGACAGTCCCTTACTTCTTCAGCCTACTGACCAGGGTCATGTGACAGACTTAGAAAAACAGGAATATTAAGGACTAGCCTATTCTGTCTCAGCAGAATCAAGCTGTCCTAACCTGTAATTGTGTTCTTTCTTTGGACAGTACTATGTCTGTAGGTGAAATGAGGCCATTCTTGCCTAGTGGCTGTTTTGCCACAACTGGAATAACTGAAAGATGCTCAGTTTCTTCTTTGAATCCAAGACAGGGAAAGCTGTCAGGAACAGACTGGTCTCAACATCAAGGAAATAAATAACATTAAACATCATGTTCTGTTAACTTCTGATGTTTTTGAAAACCAACTAAGTATGTGAAGTAATCTAGACTGTTGTCTGTTAACTATTCTCAGCCATTTCTAATTAAAATAACTGAAAATACTCTAATAATAAACTCAGAGCCATGAATTTCTTATTTGGCCCTTAACTCACAGGTGTAAACATTTCAAATCTGTCTATAATAACAGCAACAGAAGGACTGAGTCTAAGCTTTGTACTTCAAAATTTTTAGTATAAAGGCAACCTATAATAACCACCCCACCCCCAAAGCTTAGGGAACTGAGACGATGACTCTTCATAACTTCTTCAAGCTGAACATGGGCTTTGAGATATTTTTGAAGGGAGGAGAAAGGGTAGGGAAGTGGAGTTGGTTGACCTTAAGAAGGCCACACCAATGATTATATTAATCTGTGATGTCTGTGGCCTGACTGGATCTAGGTGAAAAACTAAGACATCAGGAGTTCAGGCAGGTCAGTTCAGTATGTCTGATGATGAAATTCACCAAGGCTGTATATTCTTTAATATATAAATCTCAAAGCAACATTTTAGTATCATCAAGATAAACTTTTTGTTCCATTCTCCTGAATCTAGTTCTCAGGGGGTCTCCCCCTATCAAATCTGCTTCATATCACTCTGGAAAGTGTAAATACCTTAATCACCTTTTCCCCAAATAAGCATATCCTTCAGCTGGTAACCAGGAAAACCTGTAGCTTTCCCTCTGTCCCAGAGGAACAATAAAACCACCACAATATTCAAATCACACACATTTTAGCCTATTTAGGGATTTCTAATTTGTCATATCAGGATTTAAACCCAAAATTCCAGTGGAGCCCACGTTAGACAGAATATGAGTATCCTTAAGACTTGTTAGAACAATATATCCTTATACCATCTTTAAAGCAATTTGATTCACTCTTCTATTTTCCCCTTTCCTTTCCTCTTTCCTTTCTTTTCCTTTCCTTTTCCCTTATACCATCTTTAAAGCCTTGCCTCAGCCTTGTCTAGTCTCAGAACATCTGTTTTTGAGGCAGTGACATTTAATAGTTCTGAGGAAGAGAACTCTCCCTGTCTGACATTGGGGCCTGAGAGAGGCCCCTCTGGGAGAGTTTTTTGGCAGGGTGTTGCCCCATTTGTCTGTTGTTGCTCTACATTCCTTAATCAAATGTCAGCCTTTGTCACACATAAGGAATAGACCTCCTTTTGGTATTTGTTTTTCTTGCAGTCATTTCTGAGATGACCTCAATCACCACAATTAAAACATCTGAAATCTTTGGTGATTAGTTGGTGTCTAGTGGCAGCTTCTCCTACTACAGTCATACCAGGTGAGTGAGATCCAACAAGAGTTGTATACCTAATCCACTGCTTTATTGATGTTGACCTTGCCCTCAGTGGTCTGATTACTTCCTTTTATTTAGCATTTGCATTTTCAAAGGCTAAAGTCTTAATTATTGCCTTTCTTGCTGCTGAATCTGATATACTCCTTTCAACAGCTGATGTTAACCTTTGTAACAAATCAGGGAAGGTTTCTTGTGGACCTTGTATGGCTTGAGTAAATGGTTCAAGTCTTTTCCCTGATTCTGCTACTTTATCCCAGCCCTTTAAGGCTGTCAATACCAGAGTTTCTTCACCATATACAGCCTACACCTCTACCTCAGCAAAATGACCTTCACCAAGCATTTGGTCTGTGGAAATCTCTCTACCCCTGGCTCTATTTAGTCGGGCTATCTCCCTCACCTCATCTCTCCACCATTCAAAGCATTGTAAATTTGCAGCAGGTTCTAGTATTAGTTTTGCTCTAACCGACCAGTCTTGGGGGATTATTCTGTTTTTAATAGCCCATGAAGTCAGGATTTGTTTTACAAATGGCAAATGCATTCCAAAATTAGTGACACTTTCCTTAAATTTTCTCAGATCTAACACATCCACAGGATGCCATTTAAATTCTTGATAACCCTGTGGATAACTTTGTTGTATATTAACTGGATAGACTAAAGTTTGTTTTCTAATAACCTTTGGTTGGCTTTCTCTAATTTTGTCTTCTGTCTTTACTTGAGCATTTTCCTTAATTGAAAATTTAAATTCCTCCCTTAAGATCTGTGTCAACTCTTCTTATCTTTCCTTTTGTTGCTCTCCCTGTTCCTGTATTCTCTGTTCAAGGTTCTGCCTCCACATTTTAATTTTTTTCTTTATACTGCAATTTTTGATAGGCTGATGTCTATATTATTTTGACTGATTAATTTTAAAAAGTTATTCTCCAAGTCTAACTTCCAATCCCCGTGATTTTCTCTCTGTTTCTCAGTCTGATCTGTGAGCTCCTCCATCCTTTATTCTAGTATCTTTTCTAGCTCCTGTCTCCAACCCTCCTTCTCTTCTTTTTGTTGCTTATTTTGACTTATGAAAACCTGAACCTTTAGTTCATTTTCATCTTTTTGTCTCTTAATTTGGTCCATAGTTTCCTGTGTCTTCAATTCTAGGGTTTCCTCTAAGCTATGTTGCCCAGTCCTAAACTTCTCTTTCTGTTGTTTATGCTGTTCTATAGTTTCCTGTATTTTGTGTTCTAAACCATGCTTCCATATTCTTAGGTTCTCTTTATATTGTAATTCTAATATTGTAGCATCTGCCTTATTTTGATTTGCTAACTTTAATAAATTATCCTCTAGATTATGTTGCCAAGTCTTAAGCTTATCTCTCTGTTGCTCAGACTCATCTCGGAATTTCAGAAATTTCTGTTCCAGCATCTCTTCTAGCTTCTCTCTCCAACCTTCATTCTCCTCTTTCTGTTGGTTACTTTGACTTATGAAATCCTGAACCTTTAATTCTAGACCTGATTGAGAAGACATAGTAAATCAAGAGAATAAATATTGCAATACCAATAAAGGGTAAGGTGTCTATTTCCTTTAAATCCCTATCAAACCATTCAAAATATCATCACATAAAGCCAAAAAAATATGTATTGTGTTTCCCATCTTTAAGTATCAAAAGGTTATATATTTCTTTTTATGTCAATAAATTACCTGGTCCAGGGCCCTTCGTACCTTCATCTCCACAATTCTTTATGCATAGGAAGGGGCTGAGTGTAGAAAGACCGGCATGGTAGTCTGTTTCACTGATTTGGGTTGCAGCTGGCAGTGTATGTGTGTGTGCCTATTTTAGGCAATTCACAGCATAAACAAGCAGTCAGAAGATCCAGTCTGGCTGCCCTAGACCTGAGAGTGGGGAGGCAACGTGGGGGTGAAGGATACGGAGAAGCAAACACAGAAAGGCTCTCTTTGCCATAGATGCCACTATTAGTTCACTGTGTCTGCCCAAAAATTACCTCAAAGGCAGTTGTGTTCCCTATAGCTTCAGGGTGGGTTGCTGCTCCTGGCTGTTGCTCTCTGTCTGGGGGTTGGGGGAGCAAGCCTCTCTGTCATTCTCAATAGGCCACTAAACTCAAGTAAGTTTCCAATCCACATTGCAGCAGGTTATATCGCTGCCCAAGCCCTATTCAGGGATTGGGGGGCAGTGAACTTTATCTCAGGTTAGTTGAGTTCAAGTCAATACGTTGGGTGTCAATTTGTTGCAGTAAATCTCTCCAACCTAAACATGCCGTGACAATGAAAACACAACACAATTAATATGAATACATGCTGTGCACCTAGATTGGGCAGATCTACTGCTACTTTACCATCTCCCACCTCTATGAGACCCCGTAGTACTTAATGGTTTCTCCAGGCCATGTACTTCTGCTCCACTTTTCTTCCTCCTCTGCATCCTCTCCCTCTTCCAATTTCCTCTTCTTCCCCTCTCCTTCTGTTCTACCTACCCTTTTGTCTGCCCAATCATCAGCTCTCCTGCATTTTACAAATTAAGGTGGGAAGCAGGTTTATAGGAAATCACCTGAGTGATGACTCATTCCTTGTTTGCAACCACTCACAGGAGAATGGAATTAACATCAAATATAATTAGCCCCAGGGCTATCCATAACACCTTGTAGTGATTTTTAAAATTTTTTTCAGTATTTTATTTTACTTATTTTTATTTTATTATATATTATTTTTGTATACTCCATATTTGCTTACCAACCTGATCTACCCTGTGACTGTTCCACATCTCATACCTCCTCCCCACCCCACCCCACCCCCCTGTATCCATGTGGATGCGCCCACCCCACCTGAATTTTAAACTCCCTGTGGCCTCCACTCTCTTGAGGGTTAGGTGCATCATCTCTGTATGAACAGAGACTCTGAAGTCCTCTCCTGTATATGTATTGGGGGGGGGCTCATATCAGCTGGTTTATGCTGTTTGTTTGATGTTCCATTGTTTGAGAGATCTCAGGGATCCAGATTAATTGAGACTGCTGGTCTTCCTACAGGATCATCTTTTCCTCAGCTTCTTTCAGCCTTTCCCTAATTCAACAACAGGGGTCAGCAGCTTCTGTCCATTGGTTGGGTGCAAATATCTGCATCTGACTATTTCAGCTCCTTGTTGGTTTTTTCAGAGGGCAGTCATGATAGGTCCCTTTTTGTGAGGATTCCATAGCTTCAGTAATAGTGTAAGGTCTTGGATTCCCCTTGACCTGGATTCCACTTTGAACCTGTCAATGGACATTCTTTTAGTCAGGCTCCTCTCCATTTCCATCCTTGTAATTCTTTCAGACAGGAAGAATTATGAGTTAGAGATGTGACTGTGGGGTGGCAACCCTATACTTCACTTGATGTCTGATCTTCCTGCTGTAGGTGGGCTCTGTAAGTTCCCTCTTCCTACTGTCAGGCGTTTCATGTAAGATCCTTCCCTTTGAGTTCTGAGAAACTCTCACCTTCCAAGTTTCTGTGGCATTCTGCAGGATCCTCCCTAACCTCCTATTTCGCAAGATTGATTGTTTCCATTCTTTCTGCTGGCCTTCAGGGTTTCAGTCTTTTTCCCTCACACAATACCATATCATGTTCCACTCTCCCCACTACTCCACCCCAACCCCATCGACTTTCCTGCCAGGTCCCTCCCTCTCTCCCCACTTGTGATTGCTTTCTTCTCTCTCCCAAGTGGGACTGAGGAGACTTCACTTGGGCACTTCAGTTTGTTGATCTTTTTGAGTTCTGTGGATTGTATCTTGTGTAGTCTGCACTTTGTTTTGTTTGATGATATCCTCTCATTACTGAGTACATACCATTCACATCCTTTTGGTCTGAATTACCTCACACAGGATGATATTTTCCTAGGTCCATCCATTTGCCTGCAAAACTCAGAATGTCCTCATTCTTAATAGCTTATTTCTATTGTGTAAATGAGCCACAGTTTCTGCATCCATTTTTCTGTCCTGGAACATCTAGGTTGTTTCCAGCTTCTGGCTATCACAAATAAGGCTTCTATAAACGTAGTATAACACGTATGTCTTTGTCATTGTGGGGCACCTTCTGTGTATACTCACAAGGGTGGCATTGCTGGGTCTTCAGGTAGATCTATTTACAATTTTCTGAGGAACCTCCAGATTGATTTCCAAAGTGGTTTTACCAGTTGGCATTCTCATCAGCAATGGAGGAGTGGTCCTCTCTTTACACATCCTCTCCAATATGTGTTGTCACCTGAGGTTTTGATTTCAGCCACTCTGATTGGTGTAAGGTGGAATCTCAGGGTCATTTTGATTTGCATTTCTCTGATCATTAAGGACTTTGAACATTTCTTTAGGTGCTTCTTGACATTTGAGATTCCTCAGTTGTGAATTCTCAGTTTAGTTCTACACCCCATTTTTTGATTGGGTTGTTTATATTTTTGGTGATTAACTTCTTGAGTTCTTTATATATTTTGTGTATTACCCCTTTACTTTATGTGGGGTTAGTGAAGATTTTTTCCACTTTGTGGGTTGCTGATTTGTCTTATTGACTATGTCCTTTGCCTCACAGAAGCTTTCCCGTTTCATGAGGTCCTATTCATCAATTGTTGATCTTAGAGCGTGAGCCATTGGAGTTCTGTTTAGTAAATTCCCCCTTGTGCCAATGAATTCAAGGCTCTTTCCCATTTCTCTTCTATTAGAGTCAGTATGTCTGGTTTAATGTTGAGGTCTTTGATCCACTTAGACTCTTGCTTTGTACAAGATGAAAATATGGGTCTATTTTCATTCTTCTAACACAGACAGCCAGTTAGACCAGCACCATTTATTGAAGATGCTTTCTTTTTTTCAATTGCATATTTTTGGCTTCCCTTTCAAAGATCAAGTGACTGTAAGAGTGTGGTTTTATTTCTAGGTCTTCAATTCTATTCCATTGATCAACTTGTGTGTCTCTGTACCAATATCAAGCAGTCTTTATCACTATTGCTCTGTAGTAAAGCTTGAGGTCAAGGATGCTGATTCCCCCAGCTGTTCTTTTATTGTTAAGAACTGTTTCTGCTATTCTAGATTTTTTGGCTTTCCAGATGAATTTGAGAATTTCTCTTTTCATGTCTTTGAAGAATTATCTTGGGGTTTTGATGGGGATTGCATTGAATCTATAGGTTGCCTTTGGCCGCATGGATGTTTTTATTATGTTAATTGTGCCAATCCATGACCATGGGAGATCTCTCCAATTTCTGACTCTTCTTCAATTTCATTCTTGAGAGACTTGAAGTTATTGTCATACAGGTCTTTCACTTTTTGTTTAGAATTACCCCAAGATATTTTATATTATTTGTGGCTATTGTAAAGGGAGTTGTATCCCTAATTTCTTTCTCGGCCTGTTTATCCTTTGTATAAAGGAAAGGTACAGATTTATTTGTGTTAATTTTATATCCAGCCACTTTGCTGAAGTTGTTTGTCATCTGGAGAATTCACTAGTAGAATTTTTGGGTCGCTTATGTATACTATCATATCATATGAAAATAGTGATACCTTTCTTTCTTATTTACCAATTTGTATCCCCTTGATCTCTTTTTGTTGTCTTATTGTTCTAGCTAACTCTTCAAGTATTAAATTGAATAGATATGGGGATAATGGGCATCCTTGTCTTGTCCCCGATTTCAGTGGGATTGCTTCAAGTATGTCTCCATTTAATTTGATATAGGCTGTTGGTTTGCCATAAATTTCTTTTGATAGGAAGTATGTTTATAGCAGCTAACCTTTGAAAAGAAGCTGTCAAATACTGTTCTGTGTCTCCTGATGCTCTAAGAGCCTCAGAATTATACCTCTACTGCCATCTACTGGTCAACAAATATCTAATATTCACATTATACAATTCATCCCATTTCCAGAATTGCACAGAAGAAAATGTAAACTTAAAATTTATTACAGAAAAGGACATCAGAACTGTATGGATCTGATCCCAGCTTTTATTTCTACATTTGTGTATATTCATGGAGAAGTACTCACCTAGTCATATTAATTTTGGATATCATCAAAATATTGTCTTCAAATTACTTGCAGGGTTTGTGTTGTTTTATTTTTTTTTTGTGCCAGAGTTATTCTATTACAAAATAATGACCATTCAGCATGTTTTCCTAGGATGCATTTCTGTTTAGTTTACAGAATATTATAATAGAAATTCAATTATTAACTAAACTCAAAATTAAAAGTTCATATATATGTATATCTGCATATATATATATCCACATATGCAAATATATGTTAATTACAGTGCAGAGAGTGTGATCCACTGTCACAGTACCCCTCCAGAAGAAAAGATACCCTGATTTTGTACTATATTTAGCACTACAATACAAGGGGGGAGGGGAAAAGCACTATATCAAATGCAAAATATTTAACTATGCATTTTATTTAAAATTTCTGTGAAACTCTGAAGACTATTTGATGTTGGTTCTACTTTCTTCTGAAAAGTTACATATTTGTCAAATATAATTTATGTATAATCTATTACAATTCAAAGATTTTAGTGTTTCTACATTAGGAAGGTTGAAACTCACTCAAACAAATAAGTTAAGTGGTACTCAAAATATCATTATGTTTGAGATTAATGAGTAGAAACCAGTATACATGTATATTGAAATTCGTTATGGAATGCTAGTGGACACAACACATTTTGTTCATTTAGTTTTGAATTATATGCATTTTATAATGGTGTATGTCTGACATGATGTTACTTTTTCTTAGAACTATTCGAACTATGGAAGTTGTAGTTTAAATACATGGAAATTTTTCAATTTTTTTCATGTACTTGGATCACCTGAGGTTATCCAGTTCTATCTAACACACACACACACACACACACACACACACACACAAACACACACACACATACTAGGAAGGAAGAGAGAAACAGAGGGGGCGAGAGACAGGGAGGGAGAGAGAAATACTACCTTAATTCAAGTGGTATTCAAATAACTTAGATTCATAGCCAATAGAAAATTAACTTGAAGAGTATAAACTTACAAATATAAAACTCAATACACACCTCTTTCCATTCTCCTACTTTGCAAATTAAGCTTTTTTTTTTTTTCTGAATGAGGACTGTGTAAGAGAAACTATGCTAGTTCAATAGATGAATTCAACAAAACTTTTGTTGAAGCAATATATCATACTACACTGTGGACAATAGACCATGCCAGGGACCTTGATAAGGTAAAGTGGGTCTGAGTTCTGGCACCTGGGCATCCATCTGAGACGGTAGACATCTCCCTCCTCCCTGCTAGATTCCAGGCCTGGAACACATGTCCACACACCCTATGTTGATCACATAGCCCAAAAAAGATTTCTCCATGCTAATGAGGTATCTAGCAACCTGAGGTTTCAGCCAATAAGGTTCCCCTCATATATATCCCTCCCTGCAAAGGGAATTTAATATGTGGTCCACACTGAGAAGTTGGTATCCATCCATTTTCCATGATGAACAACAAATATAAAGGTTGGAACCAAGAACTGTCTCCCATCATGGGGAACATGGAGAAGGCCTTCACTTAGAGACCCACAACCTAAGTATCCCATATATGGCCTCTCTGCACTTCCAGACAACTGTAGCTATGTTATCTAATGAGCTTACCTAGAGTTCTCCGTTTCTCTGGCCCAGGTTTATCATTGTCCTTAATCCACAGGCCTCCAATGGCCACGGCCTTGTCTTTGGCCCATGGACCTCTGACACTTTGTTCCCAACTTCTCTCTATGGTTCTCCAGTGGCAAATTGAGACTCAGAAAACAGGGAAACATGACTTTAGCGTGCTGCATCTCATACTGCATTTTCCACCCTCTGAGCAGTGTCTTGGAGCCTTCCTATACCCCAGCACCCAATAGTAGCGGCATGGGAAAACACGGTCTAGCTTCTCTGCATTCTCTTTCCCTAGAGGCATGTCCCAAACCCCAGCAGTGGAGAAGAATGTGGACCAACACTACACTAATTTTAAATAATTTAAACTAAATAGTTTAAAATAAAAGACTATGACTAAGTTCACATGTGTGTGACTTCAACTATGCTCTGCAGATATCTTAGAAAATATGTGCCTTTCCTCTGTTTTTGACACACACCCAGAACTGGGTTTCTGTGCTTGCAGATATTTTAGCACCAAAAAAATTAATATTCAATCCAATGCATTCAACTGATCTGAAAGCCACTCTTGGGATTCTGGCACATGGGCAGCTCTTGTCTGTGGGTTATTTACTTCTTTTGTGCCACAGACTTCCAATGTGATTAGAGAGGATCCACTAGCAGAAGGAAGTTTACTTCTTCCATGATGACACATTCATGTACATGAATTTTATAAAAATAATAATAGTAAACTGATACAGAAGAAATAAACTAAAGTCATTGCTTTTAATTTCCCACTGAATGGGTTACTTCCTATAACACCAAATTATACAAAATTATGAGATAATAGACACATATATGCCAGTCTTATTCACCCAAGTATGGGATTTAAGTATTTTTAAGACATTGTGAAGTCATTGTGTAATTTTTACTCATATTTATGTGAATGTATTTTAATAATTATACATTTAAAGAAAGTATGGACTAGAGAGAACACCCAGGTGTCTAGTATACTCCCCAATCATCTAGAGTATTTAAGTCCAGTTTCTTTCTATGTTGGACACCTCACAGATACCTGTGAATCCAGCTGCAGAATAGTCTATGGACTCTTCTGACTTCAATGAGTAAGTTAAAACACCTACCATTTACTTACGCAAACACAGATACACATGCATACACACATATCCTAATGATAATATATATATAATAAATTATTTATTTGATGATAACAGTATAAATTTCATCAATCTTCAGAGAAAAAAATTAGTTCAATTGAACTACCTGTATTAAAGTTTAAAAATTTCTTCATGCATGTCCAAATTTATGAATGCTTATAGAGACTCTTTTCATTCACTTTTATCAATAATGCAACAGCAAATATGGAGTCCCCAGTGAAAGTTGACTACAGCACACACTTCACCTCTGTGTCTATTTTTAGTGGTGTGACTATCTATGTCTTTCCTTTTTTGAATAATATTCACTAAGCTTTCCATAACCACTGTAATAATTTATATTCCTAAAACCTGGCTGCAAGATTTACTGCCTTAGCTATCCTCACTATTACTTGTTGTCTTTCATCTTTGCTATAGTTGGCTGTTCCTTTTCACACCTTGAAATCTACCAATCAATAAACATGTGAAGTCTTTCTCGTTCCTATTGTCTTCCTCAATCACTTTGTTCAGAGATGTGAAGTTTTCACTGTAGAGCTTTCTTAATATTTGGTTAGGTTTATTCAACAATATTTTATTGTCTTTGATGCTATTTTAAATTGGAGAGAGAGAGAGATCTTTTTTTTTGTATGTTTGCTGTTGATGTAGAGAGAGGTTAATGATTTTTCTCAATTGATTTTATAACCTATCACTTTCTCAAAAATGTTGATTGAAGTGGAAATTGCTGGTTTATTTGGAGAATCGGTTGTGTCATGTAATGTTCTTCTGGAAAATGACTTGTGACAAGATGTATATGAGAGGATGATTTGGTAAAGCAGACACATGAAAGGATATTTTTGCTGAAGGAGTCACATGGGAGGATGTTTTGCTAAGAACAGACATGTGGCATTTTTTTTTCTGTGAGTTTACCCCAGGTGGAGATAACACAGAGTTTAGGAAACAATTTACAGACCATGGTTGTATGTGAGTGGATAAGAATGGTAGAACATAAATAATATAAAGAAGATAACAGAAAAATTGGTAGACACATCCCAAATGAGAAAGGAGTTAGAGATCAATACAAAATGATAAGAAAAAACACTAACACCAAATATCATGCTTTATCAAACATGATAAAGCATGAAGGAGTTATTAGCAAGCAGAGGTGAGCTGTATACTGTACATTCACTTCCCTTACCTCTATCAGGTTCCAGATTCTCCCTTTTGAGGAACACAGCAAGTTCCCAGGAAAATCCAAATTAGACCTTTACCACCAATTCCCTACATGGCAGGTCCACATGGGATGCGGCAGCAAATATTAGCTGCTCTCTGTCTCCTATCACCAACTGTGAGTTCCAAACTCTGGCTTTTTTACCAAGGAGGCCTGTGGTACCGTGGAAAGACTTAGTTCGACCTGGAGCACAGGAAACACAGGTGAACAGAATACTGTTCCCTTAGATCTCCTGGCCACCCAGAGAAGTACTCTCAGTGTCAGGAGCATACAGACAACACCAAGGCAAACAAATGGAACTTACAACCAAGCTTGAGTATCAATTCTGATACTTAGTAAAATAGACTTTTCACCAAAATTAACCACAGGAGATGGAGACAGATACTTTATACTCATCAAAGGCTAAATCAACCAAGGTGACATCTCTGTTGTAAACATTTTTGCCTCAAATGTAAGGGCACCCATGTTCACAAAAGAAGTATTACTAAAGCTTAAATTACACATCAAGCCTCACATATTAATAATGGGTGACGTCACTATCACACTCTAACTAATGGAAAAATTATTGAGACTGACAATAAACAGGCAAATAATGAAGCTAACAGATATTATGTGTTAAATGGCCTGAACATATATCTGCAGAACATTTCACCCAAGCACAAAAGATTATACCTTGTCCTCAGCACCTCACAGAGCATTCTCTAAAATGTTCATATATTCCATCACAAAAGAAGCCTCAAGGGATTAAAAAAATACAAATAACCCATTGTATTTTATCGGGTCATCATGGACTAAAGCTGTACTTCAACAATAACAGAGACAACAGAAAGCCCACAAACGCATGTAAACTATACAAACCCTACAAATTCCTGGAAACACTACTTAATGACTATTGTGAAAGTGATGAAATAAAAAAGACATTAAAGACTTTTTAGAATTCAGTGAAAATAAGGCACAACAAAACAAAACTTATGGGATGTGATAGACACAATGCTAAGTGGAATTTTCGTAGCACCAAGTGCCTTCATGAAGAATTTAGAGAGATCTCATACTAGCAATTTTAAAGCACACAGACAGTCTCTGGAGAAAAAGAAGCATACAGACACAAGAGAAGTAGATTGCAGGAAGTACTTGTACCTTGGGCTGAAATCAGTAAGTTAGCAATGAAGAGAACAAAACAAGAAGGCAATGAAACTAAGAGGTGGCTTTTAAAGAAAATCAACAAGTTATAAAATATATTAGTCAAACTAAGTGAAAAGCAGAGACAGTATCCAAACAAACAAAATAAGAGTTAAAAGGGAGGACATAGAAACAGAAACTAAGGAAATTCAAAGGAATTTGTAGTTCTTGCTTCAAATGCTTCTATTTCACAAAATGGAGAATTTTAAAAGAAATGTATGATTTTATTGCCAGATTCCACTTACCAAAGTTAAATCAAGATCAAGTAGAATCAAAACACTTCTATAACCACTAAGGTAATAAAATTAGACTTTAAAAGTTTTCCAGTAAATGGAGAAAGATTCCAAGACCAGGTGGTTTTTGCGCAGAATTCTACCAGACTTTCAAAGAAGAGTGAATAACAATAGTTCTTTAAAGTCTTCCAGAAAATAAAAACAGAAGGGACACAGGTAAACTTATGCTATGGTGTCAAAGTCACCCTGATAACTACACCACACAAAGACTCAACAAAGAAAGAGAATTCCGTCCAATTTTTTCATTATGAACATTGATGCAAAATGATGCACAACTGAATCCAAGGGCACATTAAAGACATCATCCACCATGATCATGTAGGCTTCATATCATGGTTGGAGGGATAGGTCAACCTACAAAAATCCATCAATGTAATTCATCACAAAAACAAACTGAAAGAAAAAAATTCATATGATCTTCTCAGTAATGCTGAAAATACCTTTAACATTTCATGATAAAAGCCTTGGAGTGATCATAGATACAAGTCCCATACCCAAACACAATAAAGGCACTATATAGTTCCCTGATAGGCAACATCTCAATAAGTGGAGAGAAACCTAAACAACTCCAATAAAATCTAGGACAATTATGTCCATTTTCTTAATATCTGTTCAATATAGTACTTAAAGTTTTAGCTAGAGCAATAAGACAACAAAAGAGACAAAAGCATTAAATTAGAAAAGATAAAGTCATAGTATCAATATTCACTGATGATAGATAATATATATATATATATGTGAGTGTGTGTGTGTGTGTGTGTGTGTGTGTGTGTTGCTGCTTGTATTACAAATGCTGATTTTGTTCCCCCCAAAAGCTCTTTTTATAAAATTGTCTGAATGTACAGTCTGGGAACTTGCCTCCAGTTGATTCTAATTGGTAAATAAAGAAGCCAATAACCAATAGTTGGGTGGGCGTGCCAGACAGATCCAGAACGTAAGGATTCCCTGTCTTGGGATAGGGAGAAGAGGAATGAGAGGATCCACCATGCTGGCAGAGTGTGGAGGAAAGAGACACATTATGCCTGAGAATAGTGCAAGAAGGAGAGTCATAGCTATCTTGTGAAGGAGTAGGAAAAGTATGGCCCAGAAGGCTGCCAAGATAAAACATAGAAATAGTAAGTAATAACTTGGGGTTATTTGTGGATAGTAGAGGTTAACATACCTACAGAAATTTGATTTTTTATTTTAGAAAAAGCCACACCACACTATGGAGAAAATAAAACATTTTCAACAAATGGTACTGGTCAAATTGTGTATCTGCATGAAGAAGAATGCAAATTAATCAATAGTTTTTACTATGTATAAAGCTCATGACCAAGTGGATCAAGATCCTGCACATAAAACCACGCACACTAAGTCTAGTAAAAGAGAAATAAATAGCTTCAAATGCATTGGCACAGGGAAAATTTCCTGAAAAGAACACCAATGACTTAGGGTAAAAGATCAACAATTGAACAATGGGACCTAATAAAAATGAAAAGATTCTGGGAGGCAAATGACACTATCAATAGGACAAAATGGCAACCCACATATTGGGAAAAGATCTTCACCAACCCTACATCCAATAGAGGGATAATATTCAAAATATATAAAGAACTCAAGAAGTTCCATAAAACCAATTAAACCAAATTTAAGATGTGGTACAGAACTAAACAGCAAATTAATTACAAAGATTCACAAATACCGGACAGCCATTTAAAGAAATGTTCAACAATGCAAATCAAAACAATTCTGGAGTTCCATATTATACCCATCAGAATGGGTATGAATACAAACTCAAGTGACAGCACATGCTGGTGAGGAAGTAGATCAAGGCTAACACTCCTCTATTGCACAGTGGTCCAACTACTCTGGAAATCAAACTGGAATCCTACTTCCTACCCTATAAATTTATCATTGTATTGCTGATTCTCACATATAGAGAACAGTTGTTAAGGTTGTCATAATAGTAACTACACTTTGATACTTTTTAAAATATATTGAGTATAATATTTCGATAAATTTTAAGATTGCCAATGTTTATATGTAGTATCTGCTTTATGGAGAAATTTGTAGAAATTACTGTTATCTTTAAATTTTTCTTAGAAAAAATAAAACAATGGAAAACGGAGTAAGTGAATATGTGCGTCTTCATGATTGATAGAATATGGTTGTTCATCGAAGATGCCATGTTTATAAAGAAATGGCTATGTAAAGAAATTTAGAAAGCACTAATATTCCTTTCATAACAATTAGAAATTTCAGTAGAAAATTCAGTAGAAATGTATACTTCTAACTGGCACAACAGATTCAGTTTGATCAGCAACAATCCTGAATCGCATGAAGTTTTTATCCTTTACATTTTCAAAAAAGTCTGTGTATTTAACATTCAATAAGGACTTGATGAGGTCAATGCATAACAAACTATAATTGTTTTCTTTTCTAAAATTCACTGATGTTAATTTCTAAAATACTTTCCATGTGTGTTTGGAGAATATATATATATATTAGTTATGCTTCAAAATTAATCTGTATTAACATATGTCTGCCTTCTAAATTTCCTCTATGTACTTAGTGTTCAGATTATACACAAATAATCATTGCATTTCTGTAGGTGTGAAGAGTAAATCCATTGATAACATGACATTTGTAGTCATAAATTACAGAAATAATTTTCTACAAAAGTAAAATAGGAACATATAAAATATATAGTTGTGTAATTTTAAAAAATAATTCTTGAATTACATTGACTAAATTAAAAATCCTGACCACCTTATTAAAAGTTTTAACCAAAATCCATTAATCTTTCCATGGCACTGCTGAATTAATCTCTATAGAGTATCAAATCTTTACCTTTTAAAATGTAAACCTGATCTGCAATTTAGCAGCTTCAACATTTATAACCTTAGCCATACAGACATATCTTTATAAAAACAATCAAAACCGCACTCTTAATATATGTTTGATATGCAATTTCATGCTCTGATATTTTAGAAGCTGAATTAGACATGTAATATACTTTAGCAGTCACCTTTCTGAGTTAAGTAGCAATCAATGACCCTGGCACCCTTTTCTCTGAGACACTGGAGGGCATAATCATCAATTTGATAAGTAGAAGCATATGTAAAGACATTGGAAACCCTTTAGAAAGGTGAAATTTGTTATCTCTCTAAAAGTAACAATAAGAACCTATCTTTTGATTGTAGAGCCTGACTTGAAAAAAAATTTTTATTTTTTATTTGACAGATTGTAGCAGAGTGAACTATAGATATACTTTTACAGATGTTTCCCCAGTTATCTAATTGTAAATAAAGTTTTTTTGGCATATCATAAGTTCAATATTTGCAACATTGTCTATATATTAATTTACATATTGTATGATGAATGGCATCCACATTCCTTCATATGTCCTGAAGAATCTAAATCTCTGTGAGTACATATACTATCATTACTTCACACATACATGGAATGAGCACATTTTTTTATTTAACTTTCAGTTTTGAAATTAGTTTCAAAATATTTAAATGTGTGGACAGAGTATGTTGATCATTAATAACTAGAAGTTTTATTAACATTTAATATGATTAAGGTATCCCTTACAAGAAAATTTCTTCAACTGAAATTGTATAATGAAAATAGTGAGTTCTCAATTTTACATTAAATGGTAAAAGGATTACATACAATCTCTGAAGGAGCAATCAGTAAATAAGGATGTGGAAATAATACTTAATGTAAATAAGAATTTACAAAGATTACACAGAGAGATATGAAGAAAACCACATTTAACAATAATTTTACCGATTGTTATTTTGGGATGAAAAATGATACATGCTAACATATACAAATGTGGGTCAATGATGATATATTTATCATCATTAGCTAAATGTCAATATCTCTCAAAACCATTATTTTAGAGATTTCTGCTCTTTGAATTGTAGACTTTAGGTGGATAGTAAACACCAGCCACTTTGAGAATTTTAAGTCAAACAATTCACTAATACAAAAATGGAACAAATTAAATGCTCAAGATTGATTGAAAGTCCTCAAAGTAAAAAAGGTTGTTTAAGTAACTTCTTGTAGAATGTGAAAGGCAAAATACATACATACATACATACAGATATACAAACATACTGGTCCAAAATATTGTATAATTATTCTTCAATGTTTTTTTTATATTTTCACCTAATTGCTATTTAAAAGAAAACCCAAATGCTAACATATTTGCAGAAACTCTTTCATGAAAAACTAAATTTGCTAACTTAATATAGAAAAATCATACTGTTTTATAAAACAAACCAATTTTCTGTAAGCATTTTCACAGAATACAAATGCTACCAATCATATTATGCAAAACATTAGTTAAGTAATAGCCATCAAATTACAAAGAAGTAAATGTGTATTTACATATTGATCAGTATACTGAAATTTTGCTTAAAAGGACAAAAGCAGAAAAAATAGTATGCTTCAAAGTATCAAAAGTTAGACTCTTGGGGAAAATTATTTATCAGAAATTCTTTCCATATTAGCATTAGTGAACCTGAGATATTTTCTTTCTATCGAAAACAAAATTTCAAGACAATATTTTATAATGATTGTAGGGTACTTTCTAGGTCAAAAAGTGAAAACTGAACTTGAAAAAAATCTTAAATTTATGTTAATATATTTCTTTTAATGGAACACTACATCTCCACAGACTATGTAGCTAACTCTTTAATCTCATTAAAAAACAAGCACAGAGTCAGGAGCTCTTAAGTTAATGATATGGTACTACTACTGATTTTCTATCACATTTTGACCATGTCCATCTCTGCAATGGATGAAATATTTTGAATAGTTTTATTGTGCCTACATTCTTTTAATCCTCAAACTATGGGACTTTCTGTTTTCTTACAAACAATGTGTTCTCAACAATAAAGTTCTTGTGCAGAAAACACCTTTCAAGTGAAATACTATGGAAACACAAAGCCTTTTATTAACACAAAGAAATAGCACAGAACATATCTCCCTTTTCAAACTTGTAAAGCAAAATGGTCTAATTCATTCAGATATGCAAAATGTTCAAAATGTTCCATGCATTCATTTCCAGGACAGTCAATACAGAGTAAAATAAACTACAAAGAAAGTGTATATTAAGTTGAAATTCTAAAGATGTTCTATATTTCAAAAATGGTTCTGAATTTTTAGACTAATATTCATTTATTATTGAGCACATACCATGTATGTCCTTTTTGGTGTGGGTTATCACTAAGAATCATTTTGGTAATTTGGATAGTGTATCTGTACCATTTAGTTTGTTTGACTAAAGGTTTACATATTATTTCAAAGAACCTGCTACTGGTTTTGTTGATTCTTTATATTTTTCTCTTTGTTTCTAATTGGTTGGTATCATCCCTGATGTGATTATTTCCTACCTTCGACTGCACTTGTGTTTGTTTGCTTCTTTTTGTTCTAGAGTGTTATTAGACGCGTTCTCACGACCGGCCAGGAAAGACGCAACAAACCAGAATCTTCTGCGGCAAAACTTTATTGCTTACATCTTTGGGAGCCAGGAGGGCAAGCGCCCAGCGCCCAGCCCCAAAAACGAAAGCCCCTTCAATAATGAAACCGAAACCCCTTCCCTCTTTAGGAGAGTTATATTTCGCCTAGGACGCATCACTCCCTGATTGGCTGCAGCCCATGGCCGAGCTGACGTTCACGGGAAAGGTAGAGTACAAGTAGTCATAAAATACCCTTGGCTCATGCGCAGATTATTTGTTTACCACTTAGAACACAGGATGTCAGCGCCATCTTGTGACGGCGAATGTGGGGGCGGCTCCCAACATCTCCCCCTTTCCTTTTAATAAGAGCAAATAGGCCACCCATATTAATGAGAGTGGAGATAGAGGTCAAATCCCCAGTGTGTAGGTAAAGGAGCCATGTACAGGATTAGCTCTTAGGCTCACAGGCTTTTACCCAGAGCAACCCTGACCTGCTCCCGTGTCGTTTTGCCTGGGGGAAGGGAACTAGGACACTGAACCTTCATGAAAGATGACATGTCTCCCTAGAATAGGCTCATATATGCCGCAGAGCCTTTCCATTGCAGTGCTTAGCCGTGCAACTCTCTCGGGCTGCTGAAGCACACTCACTCTATCCCGTGCAATGAGTCTAGCCTCGTGAGATGTAAGAGCTGAGTGGCCAGCGACCTATTGCCTAAGCATAGATAACCATATATCAGGGGGAGCTCCATGTTCTAGTCCTGCAAGCGCCTGGGCAATAACCACCTTGTCTCTCCTAGTTTGGGCCTTAAGCTTACAGACCAATCAAAGAAGCAACACTAATCCACAGCAAAGTGTATCTCCAAATAATATTAATCCCACCCATTTTTTAAAGAAGGAAAATGCTGAGGAGATCCAATTGGGTAATCCTTTGGTCAGCGACAGGTCCAAGCGCGTGGAGTTGACCTGAAGTCTCAATTCCCGAAGGATCTGTTCAAATTCAGCCATCCAATTCTGTAACATATACTGAAAAAGACTTTTTGACAAATTAGCTGTCCTAGTAAATTTAACATACTGAATGGAAATAACACACAATCCCGGAAACTTTTGTTCACATCCCAGCTGAGTTATTTGTCATAATACATCTAGTTGTATCTGGACAAGATCTATGAGTTGATTAACCAGCATGAGACCTCTCTGTATCTTGACATTAGCTGAGGCCTGTTTATCTATGACTGTAGTCACTGAGGCTGACAAAGTGTTAATGGTGTCAGTCGTCTGGACCTGTCCAGACAGAGCCAAGGCTGTCTGAATTAAGGCCAAACCCAGTTCCCAGTTAGTGGTAAAAAAGCAGGAGAATACTTGAGCATTATACATCACCGTCATTGGGAGTGGAAATATCGACATTATCCCCCAACGCTGCTCTCTTTTTATTATTGACGCCCTGGACATCACCAAGACGAGGGACATCAGTATTCCCTTGGTCAGTCTGGATTTTTCGGGTGAGTCTTTCTGGTATCCAAAATGGGTTGTCTTCATTCTGTGGGAAAACACAGACCGCTCCCCTGGATCTTATCAAAATAGGATCCGGGCCATACCATTTATTATCAAGGACATTTTTCCATTTAACCATCTCATTGGGCCTATCTGGCTCTGAACAATGACGTTCAGCCGCAGTATGGCCATGAGCATCAATATTTAAAAAATTGAGTGTAAAGAGTGCCAAAGACACAGACACTCTTGGTGCTTGGGGTAAAATCTCTTCAATTCCCCTCTTCTGTTTTATAAGATAGGTTTTGAGGGTGCGATGCGCACGCTCAACAATACCCTGTCCTTGAGGGTTGTATGGAAGTCCAGTCAGGTGGGTCACGTCCATCTGACGGCAGAACTGCTGGAATTTTTGAGACGTATAAGCTGGTCCATTATCAGTCTTAAGGAGTCTGGGTTTCCCCCAAGCACTCCATGCCTCAAGACAATGTTGAATCACATGTGAGGCTTTTTCTCCGGTTAACGGAGAAGCAAACATGATGCCAGAACATGTGTCAATGGTCACATGGAGATATTGAAGTTTTCCAAAGGAAGAAACATGTGTAACATCCATTTGCCAGACCTGTAGAGGTCGAATACCACGTGGGTTAATTCCCACATGAGGAACTGGCAAGAACTCACAGCAGCTTTGACATTGAGTAACAATGTCACGGGCTTCTTTTCTTGTCAAGGAGAAACGACTGCGTAATGTTTCAGCCGTCACATGAAAATTGTTATGAAAATTTCTTGCAGCCTCTACCGGGGATGATAGGGCAGCAGCCACCACTTTAGTGGCCTTATCTGCCAAATCATTTCCCAGAGCCATGGGGCCAGGTAGGCCTGAATGGGCTCTAACATGAGTAATATAAACAGGAAATCTTCTAGATAACAAAACTAATTGTATCTGCTGAAAAATATTGGCAACTCTACTGGAAGGCTTAATCACTCCAGCCACTTCTAAAAGATTTACTGCATTAACCACATAACAGGAATCTGACACAATATTAAGGGGTTCTAAAAAGGTTTTTAAAACTTCTAAGACCACTAAACATTCTACCACTTGAGGTGAATTTTCATTATATTGTTTGGATACCACTTTACCATTAGCCACATAGGCACCTATGCCAGTTTTTGATCCATCAGTATATACCACAATCCCATTTTTAAGTGGGTTTCTTACTGTTATTTGTGGAAACACAACAGATTGATTTTGGGCAAACTGTAAGATTGGATGCTTTGGATAATGGTTATCTATTTTTCCTGAAAAGGAGGTAACTAAAACTGCCCAATCATTAGATGTGGCTGCCAAGGTTTGAACCTGTGCAGCGGTATAAGGTACAATTAAAAGATATGGACTTCGCCCAAAGTGGGTGATTGCTGCTTTTAGGCCTTTAAGGGCAAGCTGTGCAATTGCATCAGGATACCAATCTATTATTTTAGCTGGGGATACGTTTGGATGGATCCACAACAATGGCCCATTCTGCCACAAAACTGCAGTTGGCAATTGTGCTGTCTTAAAGACACACAAACTGAAAGGTTGCGAATCCTCAATACGTTGTAATTGTGCATTCTGTAAGGCATTTTCCACTTTTTGTAAGGCCTGGTTAGCAGCTAGAGTAAGAGTCCTAGGGGAGGAGATATGAGGATCTCCTTCTAAAATACTAAACAAAGGCCTTAACTCAGCGGAAGGAATCTTTAAAAAAGGTCTGAGCCAATTAATATCTCCCAACAGCTTTTGAAAATCATTTAAGGTATGGAGGTGATCTCTTCTTATCTCTACGTTTTGGGGCACAATCTTATCTGGGGACACCACAGAGCCCAAGAATTGTCCTGTATCAGAAATTTGGACCTTTTCTGTGGCTATCTGTAAACCCCACTGACTTAAAGTTTTAAGTAGAAAAGGATATGCCTTTTGTAGCATGGTAAGGTCTTTATGGCACAGGAGGATGTCATCCATGTAAAGGAGCAAAATTAAAGAGGGGAATTGTTCCCTCACTGGCAAAAGAGCTTCTTGCACATAAAGTTGGCACATTGTAGGACTATTGGACATTCCCTGTGGTAAGACCTTCCATTGATACCTCTTATCAGGTTCCATGTGATTAATAGAGGGGATGGTAAAGGCAAATCTGGGCCTATCCCTTGGACACAAAGGTATAGAAAAGAAACAATCTTTAATATCTATAATAATTAAATTCCAGCCACGTGGTAAGGCGGAAAGTACAGGGAGACCCCTCTGTACTGGGCCAAATAAGTTCATTTGCTCATTAATGGCTCTGAGGTCATGGAGCAGTCTCCACTTTCCTGACTTTTTCTTAATTACAAAAATTGGAGTATTCCAAGGTGAGGTAGATGGCTCAATATGGCCTAGTTTTAATTGTTCCTCTACCAGTTGAATCACAGCTTCCAGTTTTTCAGAGGATAGGGGCCATTGAGGAACCCACACTGGATTCCCCGTTTTCCATGGTATGGGCCGTGCTGCCCCAATGGCCGCTATGGAAAACCCAGACCCTGTCTGTCTTGGTTTCCATTAGGTAAGATAGGCTCTATCCTTCCCTGTTCTTGATGTCCTAACCCTTTTCCTTCTTTATAACCCATCTTTGCCATGATATTTTTTGCTTTAGTTGAATACCCTCCCGATGGGGCGTTTTCATTGGACAAAATAAGGCCCAAATGCTGCATAATATCCCTTCCCCAGAGGTTAACCGGGAGTGGGAGCACATAAGGTATGAATTTCCCTTGCTGTCCTTCAGAGGATTCCCACGTCAAGGCAACGGAGCTTATAGTGGGACATGATTGATATCCTAGGCCCTGTAATGAATGAGATGACTCTGTGGTGGGCCATGCTTTGGGCCACCAATGTGTAGAAATTATACTTTTATCTGCTCCGGTATCAAGGATGCCTTCAAACTCTTTTCCATTAATCTTAAGGCGGAGCTTAGGTCTATCATTTAAAGATACAACCAAATAGGCAGAATCATTTCCTGAGGAGCCCATCTTCTTTATCTCAGGTCCTGCAGATTTTTCCCTGGTATTATCAGGGAGGAGCAGCAGCTGAGCTATACTATCTCCTTTACTAATAGAAAAAACGCCCTTAGGGCTTGAGCACAGGACCTGTATTTCAGGGGAATGTTGACAATCCATAACTCCAGGGTGGACTACTAAGCCCTGCAAGGTGAGTGAACCCCGGCCGAGAATAAGGCCCATGGTTCCCGGGGGCAAGGATGGTATAGGCTCCACTGGCACCGGCTGAATACTCATTTGAGGCATTAATAGGAAGTCGGAGGCGGCACGCAGGTCCACCCTTGTGGGTCTTCCTGGGTCGCCTCTCTGACTGCTTCCTGGGTCCTGACAAACCGGTTCCCATATCTTTGAGGGCCCTGGGACCGAGGGCCCGATGACCCGTTTTTTGGCACATAAGCTGATTGACTATCAGGTGGGGGAAGAATTCTGCCCTTTATATCCCTCACAGAGCGACACTGGTCAGCTCTATGATAACCCTTGCCACACTTAGAGCAAAGAGTGAGAGTCCCTCCCTGTTTATCTGGAGCTCTGCAATCTTTCTTAAAATGCCCAGGCTTTCCGCAGTTAAAACATGTCCTCTGATTATTTCTGCCCATGGAGCGGTTCTGAGATTGAAGGATGGCGGCCGCTAAGCCTGCATTGGTGAGAGGTCCCCCAAGCTCTCGACAGACCCTGAGCCAGTCTTGTAAGCCTTTGTTCTTTCTTGGGGCTATGGCCGCTCGGCACTCCTTTGTGGCTTGCTCATAGATTAGCTGTTCTACCAGAGGCGCTGCTTGCTCTGAATCTCCAAAAATACGCTCTGCTGCCTCTGTCATTCTGGCCACAAAATCTGAGAAGGATTCCTGAGGTCCCTGGATTATCTTTGTTAACTGCCCAGTGGTTTCACCTGCTCGAGAGAGCGCCTTCCAGGCCCTAATAGCCGTGGAAGAAATCTGGGCATAAGCTCCCCAATGGTAGTTTGTCTGATCAGCAGAATAAGCTCCCTGACCCGTTAACAAGTCAAAAGTCCAATCTCTCTGCTCTGGAGTCAAAGCAGCTGCGTTTGCTCGGGCCTGCGCTTGTGCAGTTTCATGCCAAAGAGCTCTCCATTCCATATATTTGCCCATACTAGGGAGAGCGGCTTTTACAACCGTTTGCCAGTCGGCAGGAGTTAGTGCCATGCCGGCAAGCCTGTCTAACTGCACCAAGGTAAAATTAGCATTGGTTCCGTATTTACGGACCGACTCGGCAAGCTCTTTAATTTGTAAGTATTCTACCGGAGCGTGGACACGCCCACCCTCGGCTCCTTCAAAGACCGGAAATGCCTGTTGTATTTTCCTTTGTTCCTCTCTGGGAATGAATGAGTCTGCGCACTGCCTCTCTGCGCACTGCCTCTCTGCGCACTGCCTCTCTGCGCATCTCTCTGCGCACTGCCTCTCTGCGCATCTCTCTGCGCATTGCCTCTCTGCGCATCTCTCTGCGCATTGCCTCTCTGCGCATCTCTCTGCGCATTGCCTCTCTGCGCATTGCTGACGCACTACGCAGGGCGGGGGCTCCGCATAGGGCGGACCTTGAAACCGACTGCCGGGAGGTTGAACAGTACGCTGGCTTTCGCCAGCCGCTTTTGGCTTTTTTCTTGACCAATTAGCTGGCTGGTAATGGGCTGCTTCTTCCTCCCAGTCTGTTTCCTCAGAGGAGAATTCTTCATCTGCTTCAGAACTACTAAGAGCTGGCTTCCTGAGCTCATCTAGTGACGAGTATCTCCTAGAGACCTCCGCTAATCGATCTTTTTTCTTTTCTTTTTTCTTTTCCTTCCTTCTAATCTCTCCCCAGGTATTCTTACCTGACCTAAACTTTTCCTCGGGTTCAAGACCCTTGGAAAGGCCTGTATACTTATTTTGTGTACCATATTTTCTCTTTGCTCCTACTCTCTCTCCCCGCTTTACTTCTGATAGACTGTCTTGAATTTCCTTAGAAAGTTCAAGGCCAGGCTTACCTCGTAAAGCTATACTTACGGGTACTCTCGTTCCCCAGCTGAAAAGTTCTGAATTCATACAGTTGAATCCTTCTTAACAGTCTGCTTTACGGGAACCTTTATTACCGCGACCCGCAGTTCTGGTTCTGGAATGAGGGATCTTCCTTGCGCCAGTCCCGAGTTTTTTCTCGTCCCGGAATTCGGCACCAATTGTTATTAGACGCGTTCTCACGACCGGCCAGGAAAGACGCAACAAACCAGAATCTTCTGCGGCAAAACTTTATTGCTTACATCTTTGGGAGCCAGGAGGGCAAGCGCCCAGCGCCCAGCCCCAAAAACGAAAGCCCCTTCAATAATGAAACCGAAACCCCTTCCCTCTTTAGGAGAGTTATATTTCGCCTAGGACGCATCACTCCCTGATTGGCTGCAGCCCATGGCCGAGCTGACGTTCACGGGAAAGGTAGAGTACAAGTAGTCATAAAATACCCTTGGCTCATGCGCAGATTATTTGTTTACCACTTAGAACACAGGATGTCAGCGCCATCTTGTGACGGCGAATGTGGGGGCGGCTCCCAACACTAGAGCTTTCAGATGTGCTGTTAAGTTTATAGTGTAGGGTCTCTCCATTTTCTTTTTTTTAATTAGGTATTTTCCTCATTTACATTTCCAATACTATCCCAAAAGTCCCCCATAACCTCCCCCCACTCCCCTCCCCCCCACTCCAAATTTTTGGCCCTGGCGTTCCCCTGTACTGGGGCATATAAAGTTTGCAAGTCCAATAGGCCTCTCTTTCCAGTGATGGGCGACTAGGCCATCTTTTGATACATATGCAGCTAGAGACAAGAGCTCCGGGGTACTGGTTAGTTCATAATGTTGTTCCACCTATAGGGTTGCAGATCCCTTTAGCTCCTAGGGTACTTTCTCTAGCTCCTCCATTGGGGGCCCTGTGATCCATCTAATAGCTGACTATGAACATCAAGGCAGTTAGTGCTATAAGTGTGTGTGGGTTCATTTCTGTGTGCTTTAGGTGTGTGGGTTCATTTCTGAGTCTTCAATTCTTTTTTTTTTATTAGATATTTTCTTTATTTATATTTCAAATGTTATCCCTTTCCTAGTTTTCCACTGAAAATTCCCTATCCCCCCTCCCTGCTCCCCAGCCCACCCACTCCCATTGCTGGTCCTGGCATTCCTCTATACTGGGGCATAGAACCTTCACAGGACCAAGGGCCTCTCCTCTCATTGATGACTGACTAGGCTATCCTCTACTACATATATAGCTAGAGCCACAAATTCTACCATGTGTTTTCTTTGATTGGTGGTATAGTTCCAAGGAGCTCTGGGGGTACTGGTTAGTTCATATTGATGTTCCTCTTATGGGGCCTTAGTCCCCTTCAGCTCCCTGAGTATTTCTCTGGCTCCTTCATTGGGGACTTTGTGCTCTGTCCAGTGGATGACTGTTTCATTTCTGAGCCTTCAATTCTATTGCATTGATCTACCTGCCTGTCACTGTACCACTACCATGCAGTTTTTATCACTATTAATCAGTAGTACAGCTTGAGGTCCTGGCTGGTGAGTCCACCAGAAATTCTTTTATTGTTGAGAATAATTTTCACTATTCTAGGTTTTTTTTTTTTTGTTATTCCAGATGAATTTGAAAAATTGCTCTTTCTAACTCTGTGAAGAATTGAGTTGGAATTTTGTTGGGGATTGCATTGAATCTGTAGATGGCCATGTTTACTATATTATTCCTGCCAATCCATGAGCGTGGGAGATCTTTCCATCTTCTGAGATCTTCAATTTCTTTCTTCAGAGGCTTGAAGTTATTGTCATACAGATCTTTCACTTGCTTAGTTAGAGTTACATTAAGGTATATTATATTATTTGTGATCATTGTGAAGGGTATTGTTTCCCTAATTTCTTTCTCAGCCTGATTATTCTTTGTGTAGAGGAAGGCCACAGATTTGTTGGAGTTAATTTTATATCCAGCTACTTTGCTGAAGATGTTTATCAGGCTTAGGATTTCTCTGGAGGAGTTTTTGGGGTCTCTTAAGTATACTATCCTATCATCTGCATATAGTGATATTTTGACTTCTTCCTTTCCAATTTGTATCACTTTGATCTCTTTTTGTTGTCGAATTCCTCTGGCTAGGACTTCAAGTACTATATTGAATAGGTGGGGAGAGAGTGGGCAGCCTTGTCTAGTCCCTGATTTTAGTGGGATTGCTTCAAGTTTCTCTCCATTTAGTTTGATGTTGGTTACTGGTTTGCTGTATATTGCTTTCACTATGTTTAGGTATAGGCCTTGAATCCATGATATTTCAAATACTTTTAACATGAAGGGATGCTGAATTTTTTCAAATGGTGGTGAATGACTGTTTTGATGTGTTCTTGGATTCAGTTTGCAAGAATTTTATTGAGTATCTTTAGACCAGGTAAGAAATCATATTTCTTTATTGCAGTGACTGTCTTTAACCTTATATTTACTTCCATTTTAGTTCCATTTCAATGCTCCTGGCTTCAAGTTCTATTTGATAGTCCCAGAAATTGTTTCAAGTCTACAGATCATACTTATTACACATTGACTTTAGTATTAAATATTGACTTTTTTTTTCTTGTCATTTTAAAACAAGACCAAGTATCACCAACTCATTGCCATTTGAAAGTCCTAGAAACTCAGTATGAGTGCTGTGGTATCTGTGCACTTACATCCCACCCAGAACACATGCACATAAGCACATATATACGAAAATGCAAATGAAAAATACAGTTCAATAATTCTGTCCATTGTAGCCATTCTTTAACTCTTTTTTAAAAAATATTTTATTAGGTATTTTCATAATTTACATTTCCAAAGCTATCCCAAAAGTCCCCCATACCCTCCCCCCCCCCCACTCCCCTACCCACCCACTCCCACTTTTTGGCCCTGGTGTTCCCCTGTACTGGGGCATATAAAGTATGCACGACCAATGGGCCTCTCTTTCCAGTGATGGCCTACTACGCCATCTTTTGATACATATGCATCTAGAGACAAGAGCTCCGGAATCACAAAAGAATTCAAATGATATGTTCTCACTGATAAGTGGATATTAGGCCAGATACTTAGAATACCCAAGATATAAGATACAATTTGCGAAACACATGAGACTCAAGAAGAACGAAGACCAAAGTGTGGACACTTTGCCCCTTCTTAGAATTGGGAACAAAACACCCATGGAAGGAGTTACAGAGACAAAGTTTGGAGCTGAGACAAAAGGATGGACCATCTAGAGACTGCCATATCCAGGGATCCATCCCATAATCAGCTTCCAAACGCTGACACCATTGCATACACTAGCAAGATTTTGCTGAAAGGACTCCTGTGAGACTAGGCCGGGGCCTAGCAAACACAGAAATGGATGCTCACAGTCAGCTATTGGATGGATCACAGGGCCCCCAATGGAGGAGCTAGAGAAAGTACCCAAGGAGCTAAAGGGAACTGCAACCCTATAGGTGGAACAACAATATGAAATAGTCATTCTTTATCTCTTATATACTGTATCTTTAAGGATCATCCTACCTGTATTAATGTATTATACTGCCTTAGTAGGTACTAAACTATTTTACGTATATATATACATTTTCATATTTGTATATATATGTGTGTTTATAACTATAAAAGTCTGGACATTTCTGCATTGACTCAGTCATTTTTTTCATTTAATTTGATATTATTTGTGTGTGTGTGAGAGAGAGAGGATCTTGTGTGAATGTAATGACAAGTGTATTCCACATTCTAATACAGGTTAATGGATAACTTTATAAAGTTAATTTATTGACTTATACCTCCAAATCATTTTTAAGAATTGTGCTCAGGTTATCAGGTTTGTGTGGTGAGTGCTTTAGACAGTCATGCATATCACTGGCCCAAACTAGACCGTTAACCGACACCATAGTTTTTACATTCTCTTTTCTATCTAGTGATATTTATAGACACCATTATGAAGCAAAAGCAAGAACAAAATAACGACTCAGTTTTACAATATATATAATTATAAATCACTTGTTCCAAATAGCTTCAAATGTAGTTAAAAAGCGAGAAATTATTATATTTCTCCAGTAACAAAAAAAGAAGTAATAGGACTATTTGAAAATCACATTATTAAGCAATGAAATGTCTTTCAATGTATAGAATTAGGCCAAAGTCTTATAAATATCTGCCTGAATTCAATGTAGAAGTATGCTTAATCACTACTCTTTATTTTCAATATAAAACTATACATGCATATTTAAAAGTTAATATGAGCTTAATATAAAGTAAGCAATATTTAGAGAAATACACTATAAATGAACAGCAAACAGTAAATTTTTCAGATGAAGAATATGGTTAGTGGGAAATTAATTTGGGAACATTTAAGAAATCTTTACAATACACATTATAAATGTCCTAGTGTTGGGAAGTTTACACAAATCTTACATCAGAAAACTCGTGTCTTTAGTAATAAACTGAAGGCATTAATAAAACCACAATAAAATAATCTGCTTTTAAATCAAGTGTTATGTACTTAACATTCTTCTAACTTCTAAGGAGAAATTTATGGAGACCTCCATGTTGTGAAACTCCCAACAAAATGTAATAAAAGCCTTAGATTACAGATTTGGAAAGGTTTTACACATTATAAGTCTTCCTTGTGAATTAGTCTACATGTAAAACGGGATCGCCACAGTGAGAATTATGATTTATTAATTAGCACTTATATATGATTCTAATACTCATCATTATACCACAGTAAGTGGGCATAAATATAACAACAATGCTTCCGAATACACACTCGGTCATTTTTTTCTTTGCTTGCCTCATACTGTTCTTTGTGCAATCAAATTAAAAACAAGGGCTGTTTTTATTGCCATAGATCTTTCTTTCTCAACTAGTCTGTTTCTTTTCATTTTGTTATTTCAGTTTTATTCATTTCCTACTAAAGTATTAGAATATAAGAATAAATAGATTGTTGTGGAACATTGGATAAGAAGCATCTATAAATATATAAAAGCCATAACTCAATAAATTTTAACAAAGTTTAACAACACATTGAGCAAAATATATCAGAATTGTCAATAGCAAAATTGAAATGCTGAAAGAAAACTGGGTTGCAAGTTTTTGAAGAAGACAGAGTGCAGCAATGAATGAAGTCATCTTAAACTTGTAATGATTTTAAATTCAATTTAAATTCAATTTTGCCTTTTCTAATAAAAATAATGTGATACTTTGAACTCATATATAACATAATATTGAATATAATGCAAAGAATACACTCATCATTTCTTTCTCTTCTCTATCTATCTATCTATCTATCTATCTATCTATCTATCTATCTATCTATCATAATAGCTAGAGCTAACGTGTGTATATACGTTCTGGTTGACCTGGAACTCATTGTGTAGAGCAAGGTGGCCTTAGACTCATGGCAATCCTCCTGCTGCACCCATCTGAGTGCTGAGATGACTTGCCTGATGGACCATACATGCTTTAGAATCCTATTCTTGCAATGATAACATCAGAACTATATGGACTGGTACAGAACTGACCTCATTAAAATATATTTAGACATAAATTAAAGCCACATAAAAATGGTAAAGTGCGTTAAGTACAGTTTTGCATGTACTTTATAAGTTTATAATGCTAGAAACTTATGTGAGAGGGATGGGGTCATAATTAAGTACTCTCATTCTGCCAACATCGACCCATTCTTCCTTTTTATGTTTGCCAGTATAAATACAAATTTTTATATGTAGTAAAAGCTTATGAAAGCATAAAGAATAACCATATGCTCTTGTGTCTATGAACAATATAGAATGTTGTTTTCTAGTGATAGAAGTATAGTTGCATGACTCAGCATTATATTTAAAACTGAATTAGAATTATTTTAAATTTTTAATTTTAGTATTCAGTTGAATTTAATTAAAAATTTAAAAGGAACCTGTGTTTTCATCATATACTGATATTCCAATTTCTCCAATTGAATCTTAATGATATTTACAACATTATGCCGCCTTAACTTTAAGACAGGATCACTTAATTTGGTTAAAGCTCATTTCTGTGTCACTTAAAACTATTGAACTATTTTGGGAAGGATATTTTCTTACTTTATGAGAGAGAAAAATTCATAACATGCATGACAGAGCATGTCATTAATCCCAGTATCTGGGAGGCAAAAGGTGACTGATCTGTACTAGTTAAAGATCGGTCTGGTCTACATAAGGAGCTGTAGACCAATTTGGACTACATAGCAAGACATCTTTTCAAAAATACTATCATCAGTAATCATCATCATCATCATCATCTTCATCATCATTATTATTATTATTATGAGAAGAAAAAGAAGAAGAAGAAGAAGAAGAAGAAGAAGAAGAAGAAGAAGAAGAAGAAGAAGAAGAAGAAGAAGACGAAGAACCAGCAGCAGCAGCAGCCATGCTAGTATCTTATATGCTATGCCTTGACATTTACCTACTTTTTGTGTGTTTCATTTGAAGATTACAGATTTGCTTTCACTAGAGAATAGCCCTACAAAGACTACAAATGTGACCCCAGTTATCTCAGTGGTAAAATGGCATCTGTAGTTTTCTTAGTGTTAAGAAACAGTAATTTGGCTTTCTATGGCTTTTAATTGCAAAATCATACATGAATAGTTAGACACACACACACACACACACATATATATATGTATATATATATATATATATATATATATATATATATACATATATATATATATATACATGGATATTTATGCAAGTTTTTATTTGTATACAAACTCAATTTATATTTAAAATTCCTATTTTAAAACAATAATTTCATACCAAAAAGCTAATACTGATACCCACACCAGACCTTCTGTCTTTCTTAGTGCTATTCATGTATGTTTTATTGCCAAATGAGAATTAATTGTTTGATAATTTTAGAACACCCAATACATTTCCTGAGATTTGTCATGAATCAGTTAAATGCCATTTTCTCCAGTTATTTTACTTTTTCAAGTACATAAACAGCTTTATAATTCCTTAAGTTTATGATTGAGACTTTTTGCAAGAAAGTTAAAAATATCTCTATTCTTTTCAATAACAAAATAAACTAATAAAATCTAAACTTAGTAGTTTACTATTAATTATAAAATGTATTAATGGAATAAAATGTAGGGACTTTTAAAAAAATTCTTTCTTTGTAATTTCTTTAATCAGAATTTGATATTAATTATTAAATGGTAAAATCAAATTCTATATAAAATATTGAAAACAACTGTCATTTAAATAGAACTATTTCAATACTAGATACTTAAAATTATGTTTAAATTATTCCAATTTAAATCTTTCAATAGAGTTCAATTTAAAACTTAAAAATAACTTCAAAATAGTTTTTCATGGAACCAATTACATGTTATTTCTGATTATTTTCTTCCATTTTTGTAAGATGTGGATCAGGATTTAAGCTCTCTCCAAGGTTTCTTGTCCCTGCCAGACTTTCATTTGTGGGAGATGCATTTATTATGGTGCACCAAGGTTAATCCTATGAAAATTACTCATTTAAACTTACTGTTTTCAAAAGACAGGTTAAGTGGCCTTAATGTTTTACATTGAAATATAATTAAGCATGGTAATTGTGTTTCATTTTCTTTATAATGATAATTTTTAAACGTCGAATGATATGACATAAATCAATGATGGATCTTACAGATAATGGTATATAAATAATCCTATTGTAGGAAAAATTAAGGTACTCAGACTCTAAAAAGGGAAAATGTAAAATGTGGTCTAGTATGTTATTATAAGCTTCAAATTTTATCAAAGCGGGTTAGATGTTTACCAGGATTGTCTTTGCTTATGTCTTCTTCCTTAATTTCTTCTGTGCCTTTATTTCAAACGTTGATGTGATGACATATTTTGTTGCACTTCCTGTTGGGAATTTCTTAGATTGTTTATCCTCATTATTTCATACAATTAAAATTTCCGTAAACATTTCTGTGATAAATTACATATTTTCTTCTATGTTGTTCTTGAAAGCTAGATCTTTCTGTTTACTACCACTTTAGATGCTATCTGTGTGGTTCTAGATCTCATGAAAACATTCCTGGAGCCAACATGGTGGCACACAACTTTAATCTCAGCACTCAGGAGGCAGAGGCAGGATAATGTCTATAAATTCAAGGTCGACATAGCAAGGCTGTTAACACCACAGGGAAAACCTCTACGTTGGAGAAAAATCACCCTGGGTTATCTTCATTTAAATAATGCCTCCATGCCTATAACCAAACTGTAAGAATTTGAGATTATAATGCACAGTTAGTGGGCACTTGTCTAATATGTACTGGTTCCTGGGTTTGATGGACAGAGATTCCAGTACTGAACACGGTAAGAACAAACATAAGTGTGTTACAGATTACCAGAGCTTACGTATCTATTTTGTGTGAAAATCAATTCAATTTAAATATTTATCTTAATGTAGTAGTTTACATTTACAATTTCCCTCCAAAGGATGCTCATTTATGTGCCTATTCAATGACAAAATAAGAGAACTCATAGACTTTTTTTCTCTCCTGATAAATTTACTGTACTCTAAACTGTACTCCAACTTTGGAATGTACAGAGAAAATGTAATTTCTCATAGTTTGTTTCACCTTAATTCCTAATGCAAAACAGAAAATTATAGAATACCATTTTAGTTGGGAGACAAATAAACAGTGTTAAATTTATTAACAAAATATGAGTACTGTAAATGAATCAAATTTAGGTAATCCCTCTAGAAGAGTCGAGACTAATCATGTTGAAGTTTTTAAATTATCAAAATAGTAGCAATATTATATTAAGAAATCCTTCCTTTCACTAAAAGTGAAACATACAAGAACATTTTTGTGCATTATTTTCATTCTGTTGTAATTGATTGCTGTTGTACAAGTTAAAATAGTTGATAGATTCCTCTTTACATAAAATTTTTTGAATTTATTTTATCCTATCAATTTTTCTTTCAAAAAACTAATTATCTTTAAACATTTTTTACAGTTCAGTTGTTATCCCTCTCCTGGTCTGCCCTCAGACAGATCCTCATCCCAATCCTGCTACCCTGTCTCCACCAGACCTCCCTGGCCTCTAGGGGCCTCAAGTTTCAGGAGGGTTAGGTGTATCTTCTCTCACTGAAGCCAGACCAGGCAGTCCTCCACAGTATATTTTTCAGGAGCTACATATTAGCTAATATATGCCTTGAGTGTTGAGTGTCTCTTGCCTCCCAGTTCTCTGGTACATTCTAGAGGGCTGTCTTTCCCCCACATCCTACCTCCCGAGGTTGCCTGTTTTGATTCTTTCTGCCGGCCCTCAGGGCCTCACTCCTATTCACCCCACCAATACCTGATCATGTTCTCTTTTTACCCTGCCTGTCTCCTCTCCCACCCAGATCCCTCCATCCCCTTGTCCCACTCACCTCCTCCCGAATCCACCCACCCCATGATTGCTTTCTTCTCCCTACCAAGTGGGATTGAGGAATCTTCACTTTGAACCTTCAGCTTGTAACCTTCTTGAGTTCTCTGGCTTGTATCTTGGGTATTCTGTGTGTGTGTGTATATATATATGTATATGTATATATATATATATATATATATATATATATATTTACATATTTTCCTCAATTATATTTCCAATGCTATCCCAAAAGTCCCCCATAACCTCCCCCCCCACTCCCCTACCCACCCATTCCCACTTTTTGGCCCGGCATTCCCCTGTACTGGGTCATATAAAGTTTGCGTGTCCAATGTCCCTCTCTTTGCAGTGATGGCCTACTAGGCCATCTTTTGATACATATGCAGCTAGAATAAAGAGCTCTGGGGTACTGGTTAGTTCATAATGTTGTTGCACCTACAGGGTTGCAGATCTCTTTAGCTCCTTGGATACTTTCTCTAGCTCCTCCATTGGGGGCCCTGTTCTCCATCCAATAGCTGACTGTGAGCATCCACTTCTGTGTTTGCTAGGCTCAGGCCTAGTCTCACAACAGATAGCTATATCAGGGTCCTTTCAGCAAACGCTTGCTAGTGTATGCAATGGTGTCATCGTTTGGAGGCTAATTATGGGATGGATCCCTGGAAATGGCAGTCTCTAGATGGTCCATCCTTTTGTCTCAGCTCCAAACTTTGTCTCTGTAACTCCTTCCATGAGTGATTGTTTCCAATTCTAAGAAGGGGCAAAGTGTCCACACTTTGGTCTTCGTTCTTATTCAGTTTCATGTGTTTTACAAATTGTCTCTTATATCTCGGTATATAAAGTTTCTGGGCTAATATCCACTTATCAGTGAGTACATATCATTTGAGTTCTTTTGTGATTGTGTTACCTCACTCAGGATGATGCCCTCCAGGTCCAACCATTTGCCTAGGCATTTCATAAATTCATTCCTTTTAATAGCTGAGTAGTACTCCATTGTGTAATTGTGCCACATATTTTGTATCCATTCCTCTGTTGAGGGGCATCTGGGTTCTTTCCAGCTTCTGGCTATTATAAATAAGGCTAATATGAACATAGTGGAACATGTGTCCTTCTTACCGATTGGGACATCTTCTGGATATATGCCCAGGAGAGGTATTGCGGGATCCTCCGGTAGTACTATGTCCAATTTTCTGAGGAACCGCCAGACTGATTTCCAGAGTGGTTCTACAAGCTTGCAATCCCACCAACAATGAAGGAGTGTTCCTCTTTCTCCACATCCTTACCAGCATCTGCTGTCATCTGAATTTTTGATCTTGGCCATTCTGACTGGTGTGAGGTGGAATCTCAGGGTTGTTTTGATTTGCATTTCTCTGATGATAAGGATGCTGAGCATTTTTTCAGGTGCTTCTTAGCCATTCGGTATTCCTCAGGGTGTTCTGTTTTTAACATAACCATTTTGAAAAGTGAACTCAAATCAATATCTCCTTTTTAAAATCATATTCTATTTAAAAAAATGTCATTTTTATTTAGATAAATTTAAAACACTATATTCATTTTAGAGAATATTAATTGGAATTAAAAGTATTTGCTTTATCATTTTTAGAGTTTCTATTAAATATGTCATTCAATATAAATATTTAGGTTTTTTTTTGCAGTACAATTCAAGTGTAATAGACATCTATTTTAATGTACAATTTGACAATGTTATCAGGAATAGCTAATGAAGTGAACTCATTTTGAAATACTTAAGAGTTCAGGTGAATGTGTGTACTAAGTGGTTTTTGATAAAATTTAGGGATGTATCCAGATTCTTATTACTGAAACAGTTGTCCACTGTGGTGAACAATTATCCCTCCTTTGAATCATTAAGTTTTTGAACATGATTTCTATTTATTCACATGCACATTACTGTTTTCTCTTTACCTTCTATGAGAATTCTTCCATCACATTTTATGATTATACAGATGCTCTTTTTTGCTAATGTCTAAATTAAATGCCTGCTGATCTATGAAGTCCTCCCTGCCATCTTTGATCCCCTGGAGTTTGTTAAACAGAACCATGTGCTACCTTTGGAATAAATTTAGTAATTATCTTCATAAAAATGTGTTTCCGAGCTGGTGAGATGGCTTAGTGGGTAAGAGAAACCGACTGCTCTTCCAAAAGTCTGGAGTTCAAATCCCAGCAACCACATGGTGGCTCACAACCATCCATAACGAGATCTGACTCCCTCTTCTGGAGTATCTGAAGACAAATAAATAAATAAATAAATAAATAAATAGTGCTTTTATTTTCATATAATTAAATACATTAATGTGTTTTATAGCTTGAGGTTCAATAGAAAAAAAACACAGTTATATGACTTAAACACCGGTTTCAGTCTTGTTTTTCGCATGCAGAATTAAGATGAAACAATGTTAGTGGGATCTTCTTATTAAGTTTCAGGTTTGTGTACAGTGTACAGTGAAAAGCAGAGCTGTAACATCACTATATTCTACAAAATGACTCAATTAAGGTAAAATTTTATTATTATATGCATCAATGTATAATAATAATTACTGTCTAAATATTAATATATTAAAACAATTCTAGAGCCAGAGAGATAGGGTCCTGCATATGATGCAAGTTCAGTCACAAAACTCACATTGGGGAGATTATAACCACCCATAATATCAGCTCCAGAGAATCTAATTCTCTGTTCCAGCATGAACAGAAACCTGCTCTTAATTGTTCATACCAACATACAAAAATGCACATATACACATAACTTAAGAGAAGATCCTTCAAAACATGCAAAATTTCTAATATGTTTATAAAACACACAATATATAATGTATATATATATATATGTATGTATATATATATATATGTATATATATAAATGTGCATATAATATTCCTAAAAATCTATATTAATATGTCAGTTGTGTTACTGAATTGTGTTGAATGATTGTGTTCAACATTATTGCTACTATTCTAATTTTACAATGAAAACATAAAACTATGAATTACTTTTTCTTACACTTTTGTTTTTTTTTAAATTTTTTTATTAGGTATTTAGCTCATTTACATTTCCAATGCTATACAAAAAGTCCCCCATACCCACCCACCCCCACTCCCCTACCCACCCACTCCCCCTTTTTGGCCCTGTGGTTCCCCTGTACTGGGGCATATAAATTTTGCGTGTCCAATGGGCCTCTCTTTCCAGAGATGGCCGACTAGGCCATCTTTTGATACATATGCAGCTAGAGTCAAGAGCTCCGGGGTACTGGTTAGTTCATAATGTTGTTCCACCTATAGGGTTGCAGATCCCTTTAGCTCCTTGGGTACTTTCTCTAGCTCCTCCATTTGGAGCCCTGTGATCCATCGATTAGGTGACTTTGAGCATCCACTTCTGTGTTTGCTAGGCCCCGGCATAGTCTCACAAGAGACAGCAACATCTGGGTCCTTTCGATAAAATCTTGCTAGTGTATGCAATGGTGTCAGCGTATGGATGCTGATTATGGGGTGGATCCCTGGATATGGCAGTCTCTACATGGTCCATCCTTTCATCTCAGCTCCAAACTTTGTCTCTGTAACTCCTTCCAAGGGTGTTTTGTTCCCATTTCTAAGGAGGGGCATAGTGTCCACAATTCAGTCTTCATTTTTCTTGAGTTTCATGTGTTTAGGAAATTGTATCTTATATCTTGGGTATCCTGGGTTTTGGGCTAATATCCACTTATCAGTGAGTACATATTGTGTGAGTTCCTTTGTGAATGTGTTACCTCACTCAGGATGATGCCCTCCAGGTCCATCCATTGGCTAGGAATTTCATAAATTCATTCTTTTTAATAGCTAAGTAGTACTCCATTGTGTAGATGTACCACATTTTCTGTATCCATTCCTCTGTTGAGGGGCATCTGGGTTCTTTCCAGGTTCTGGCTATTATAAATAAGGCTAATATGAACATAGTGGAGCATGTGTCCTTCTTACCAGTGGGGGCATCTTCTGGTTATATGCCCAGGACAGGTATTGCTGGATCCTCCGGTAGTACTATGTCCAATTTTCTGAGGAACCGCCAGACTGATTTCCAGAGTGGTTGTACAAGCCTGCAATCCCACCAACAATGGAGGAGTGTTCCTCTTTCTCCACATCCTCGCCAGCATCTGCTGTCACCTGAATTTTTGATCTTAGCCATTCTGACTGGTGTGAGGTGGAATCTCAGGGTTGTTTTGCTTTGCATTTCCCTGATGATTAAGGATGTTGTACATTTTTTCGGGTGCTTCTCTGCCATTCGGTATTCCTCAGGTGAGAATTCTTTGTTCAGTTCTGAGCCCCATTTTTTAATGGGGTTTTTTGATTTTCTGAAGTCCACCTTCTTGAGTTCTTTATATATGTTGGATATTAGTCCCCTATCTGATTTAGGATAGGTAAAGATCCTTTCCCAATCTGTTGTTGGTCTTTTTGTCTTATTGACGGTGTCTTTGCCTTGCAGAAACTTTGGAGTTTCATTAGGTCCCATTTGTCAATTCTCGATCTTACAGCACAAGCCATTGCTGTTCTGTTCAGGAATTTTTCCCCTGTGCCCATATCTTCAAGGCTTTTCCCCACTTTCTCCTCTATAAGTTTCAGTGTCTCTGGTTTTAAGTGAAGTTCCTTGATCCACTTTGATTTGACCTTAGTACAAGGAGATAAGTATGGATCGATTCACATTCTTCTACATGATAACAACCAGTTGTGCCAGCACCAATTGTTGAAAAAGCTGTCTTTCTTCCACTGGATGGTTTTAGCTCCCTTGTCGAAGATCAAGTTACCATAGGTGTGTGGGTTCATTTCTGGGTCTTCAATTCTATTCCATTGGTCTACTTGTCTGTCTCTATACCAGTACCATGCAGTTTTTATCACAATTGCTCTGTAGTAAAGCTTTAGGTCAGGTATGGTGATTCCACCAGAGGTTCTTTTATCCTTGAGAGGAGTTTTTGCTATCTTAGGTTTTTTGTTATTCCAGAAGAATTTGCAAATTGCTCCTTCTAATTCATTGAAGAATTGTGTTGGAATTTTGATGGGGATTGCATTGAATCTGTAGATTGCTTTTGGCAAGATAGCCATTTTTACAATGTTGATCCTGCCAATCCATGAGCATGGGAGATCCTTCCATCTTCTGAGATCTTCTTTAATTTCTTTCTTCAGAGACTTGAAGTTTTTATCATACATTACTTTCACTTCCTTAGTTAGAGTCACGCCGAGATATTTTATATTATTTGTGACTATTGAGAAGGGTGTTGTTTCCCTAATTTCTTTCTCAGCCTGTTTATTCTTTGTATAGAGAAAGGCCATTGACTTGTTTGAGTTAATTTTATATCCAGCTACTTCACCGAAGCTGTTTATCAGGTTTAGGAGTTCTCTGGTGGAATTTTTGGGGTCACTTATATATTCTATCATATCATCTCCAAAAGGTGATATTTTGACTTCCTCTTTTCCAATTTGTATCCCCTTGATCTCCTTTTGTTGTCGAATTGCTCTGGCTAATACTTCAAGTACTATGTTGAAAAGGTAGGGAGAAAGTGGGCAGCCTTGTCTAGTCCCTGATTTTAGTGGGATTGCTTCCAGCTTCTCTCCATTTACTTTGATGTTGGCTACTGGTTTGCTGTAGATTGCTTTTATTATGGTTAGGTATGGGCCTTGAATTCCTGATCTTTCCAGAACTTTTATCATGAATGGGTGTTGGATCTTGTCAAATGCTTTTTCTGCATCTAACGAGATGATCATGTGGTTTTTGTCTTTGAGTTTGTTTATATAATGGATTACAAAGATGGATTTTTGTATATTAAACCATCCCTGCATCCCTGGAATAAAACCTACTTGATCAGGATGGATGATTGCTTTAATGTGTTCTTGGATTCGGTTAGCGAGAATTTTATTGATGATTTTTGCATCGATATTCATAAGAGAAATTGGTCTGAAGTTCTCTATCTTTGTTGGGTCTTTCTGTGGTTTAGGTATCAGAGTAATAGTGGCTTCATAAAATGAGTTGGGTAGAGTACCTTCTACTTCTATTTTGTGAAAAAGTTTGTGCAGAACTGGAATTAGATCTTCTTTGAAGGTCTGATAGAACTCTGCACTAAACCCGTCTGGTCCTGGGCTTTTCTTGGCTGGGAGACTATTTATAACTGCTTCTATTTCTTTAGGGGATATGGGACTGTTTAGAAGGTCAACTTGATCCTGATTCAACTTTGGTACCTGGTATCTGTCCAGAAATTTGTCCATTTCGTCCAGGTTTTCCAGTTTTGTTGAGTATAGCCTTTTGTAGAAGGATCTGATGGTGTTTTGGATTTCTTCAGGATCTGTTGTTATGTCTCCCTTTTCAGTTCTGATTTTGTTAATTAGGATTTTGTCCCTGTGCCCTCTAGTGAGTCTAGCTAATGGTTTATCTATCTTGTTGATTTTCTCAAAGAACCAACTCCTCGTTTGGTTAATTCTTTGAATAGTTCTTCTTGTTTCCACTTGGTTGATTTCACCCCTGAGTTTGATTATTTCCTGCCATCTACTCCTCTTGGGTGAATTTGCTTCCTTTTTTTCTAGAGCTTTTAGATGTGTTGTCAAGCTGCTAGTATGTGCTCTCTCCCGTTTCTTCTTGGAGGCACTCAGAGCTCTGAGTTTCCCTCTTAGAAATGCTTTCATTGTGTCCCAAAGGTTTGGGTACGTTGTGGCTTCATTTTCATTAAACTCTAAAAAGTCTTTAATTTCTTTCTTTATTCCTCCCTTGACCAAGGTATCATTGAGAAGTGTGTTGTTCAGTTTCCACGTGAGTGTTGGCTTTCTATTTTTTTTTTTTTTGTTATTGAAGATTAGCCTTAGTGCATGGTGATCTGATAGGATACATGGTACAATTTCAATATTTTTGAATCTGTTGAGGCCTGTTTTGTGACCTATTATGTGGTCAATTTTGGAGAAGGTACCATGAGGTGCTGAGAAGAAGGTATATCCTTTTGTTTTAGGATAAAATGTTCTGTAGATGTCTGTCAGATCCATTTGTTTCATCACTTCTGTTAGTTTCAGTGTGTCCCTGTTTAATTTCTGTTTCCATGATCTGTCCATTGGTGAAAGTGGTGTGTTGAAGTCTCCCACTATTATTGTGTGAGGTGCAATGTGTGCTTTGAGATTTACTAAAGTTTCTTTAATGAATCTGGCTGCCCTTTTATTTGGAGCATAGATATTCAGAATTGAGAGTTCCTCTTGGAGGATTTTACCTTTGATGAGAACGAAATGCCCATCCTTGTCTTTTTTGATGACTTCCGGTTCGAAGTCAATCTTATCAGATATTAGGATGGCTACTCCAGCTTGTTTCTTCATACCATTTGCTTGGAAAATTGTTTTCCAGCCTTTCATTTTGAGGTAGTGTCTATCTTTTTCTCTGAGATGTGTTTCCTGTAAGCAGCAAAATGTTGGGTCTTGTTTGTGTAGCCAGTTTGTTAGTCTATGTCTTTTTATTGGGGAGTTGAGACCATTGATGTTAAGAGATATTAAGGAAAAGTAATTGTTGCTTCCTGTTATTTTTGTTATTAAAGTTGGCATTCTGTTCTTGTGGCTGTCTTCTTTTAGGTTTGTTGAGGGATTACCTTCCTGTTTTTTCTAGGGCGTTGTTCCCGTTCTTGTATTGGTTTTTTTCTGTTATTATCCTTTGAAGGGCTGGATTCGTGGAGAGATATGTGTGAATTTGGTTTTGTCCTGGAATACTTTGGTTTCTCAATCTATGGTAATTGAGAGTTTGGCTGGGTATAGTAGCCTGGGCTGGAATTTGTGTTTTCTTTGTGTCTGTATAACATCTGTCCAGGCTCTTCTGGCTTTCATAGTCTTTGGTGAAAAAATCTGGTGTAATTCTGATAGGCTTGCCTTTATATGTTACTTGACCTTTTTCCCTTACTGCTTTTAGTATTCTATCTTTATTTAGTGCATTTGTTGTTCTGATTATTATGTGTCGGGAGGAATTCTTTTCTGGTCCAGTCTATTTGGAGTTCTGTAGGCTTCTTGTATGTTCATAGGCATCTCTTTTTAGATTTGGGAAGTTTTCTTCAATAATTTTGTTGAAGATGTTTGCTGGTCCTTTGAGTTGAAAATCTTCATTCTCATCCACTCCTATTATCCGTAGGTTTGGTCTTCTCATTGTGTCCTCGATTTCCTGGATATTTTGAGTTAGGATCTTTTTGCATTTTCCATTTTCTTTGATTGTTGTGCTGATGTTCTCTATGGAATCTTCTGCACCTGAGATTCTCTCTTCCATCTCTTGTATTCTCTTGCTGATGCTCAAATCTATGGTTCCAGATTTCTTTCCTAGGGTTTCTATCTCCAGTGTTGCCTCACTTTGAGTTTTCTTTATTGTGTCTACTTCCCTTTTTAGGTCTAGTATGGTTTTGTTCATTTCCATCACCTGTTTGTATGTTTTTTCCTCTTTTTCTATGAGGACTTCTACCTGTTTGATTGTGTTTTCCTGTTTTTCTCTAAGGACTTGTAACTCTTTAGCAGTGTTCTCCTGTATTTCTTTAAGTGAGTTATTAAAGTCCTTCTTGATGTCCTCTACCATCATCATGAGATATGCTTTTAAATCTAGGTCTAGGTTTTCAGGTGTGTTGGGGTGTCCTGGACTGGACGAAGTGGGAGTGCTGGGTTCTGATGATGGTGAGTGGTCTTGGTTCCTGTTAGTAGGATTCCTACGTTTACCTTTCGCCATCTGGTAATCTCTGGAGTTAGTAGTTATAGTTGACTCTGTTTAGAGATTGTTCTTCTGGTGATTCTGTTACCATCTATCAGCAGACCTGGGAGACAGATTCTCTCCTCTGAGTTTCAGTGCTCAGAGCACTCTCTGCTGGCAAGCTCTCTTACAGGGAAGGTGCGCAGATATCTTGTTTTTGGACCTCCTCCTGGCCGAAGAAGAAGGCCCAAAACAGGGCCTTTCTCAGAAGCTGTGTTGCTTTGTCAGTTCCCAGAAGCTGTCAGCTTCTGTGGTGCAGACTCTCACCTGTGCAGACTAAATTCCTAAGTTCCAGGGAGTCCCGGAATCAAGATGGCGACCGCTGCTGCTGAGGCTGAGGCCGCCTCCCAAGCCAGGCGGACACCTGTCCTCTGGTCCGGAAGGTGGCCGGCTGTCTGCGGCCCGCCAAGGGTGCTGCCTCAGCGGCTCTGTGCTTCTGCCTGTCCCAGAAACTGTCTGTTTCTCTGGCGCACCCTCTCACCTGTTCAGACTAATTTCCTAAGTTCTGCTGAGTCCCAGAACCAAGATGGCGACCTCTGCTGCCGAGGCTGAGTCCACCTCCCAAGCCAGGCGCACACCTGTCCTCTGGTCCGGATGGTGGCCGGCTGTCTGTGGCCCGCCAAGGGTGCTGCCTCAGTGGCTCTGTGCTTCCGCCTGTCCCAGAAGCTGTCTGGTTCTCTGGTGCACCCTCTATTACAATGAAAACATAAAACTATGAATTACTTTTTCTTACACTTTTGAAGATAGAGTTTAAAATTTTTGATAGATTTCGCTCATTTCTTAAATGATTTTGTTTGAATTGGTGGTTGTAGATAAGATATTCACAAATGTACTGATAAATACATGGATATATTTTAATACTTATCTTAAAATACTTCCAAACAAGATTTATTCATCCTTATTAAAATATCTCATGAGTTGGAAGAGGATGGCATCTGTGGTCAGGGTTTATTAAATGAGAGAGGAATAACGAAACAGTAAAAAGATTTATTAGTCACTTAAAAAAATTGAACCTTTCTCAAATAAAATTCAAATACAAGAGATAACACAAAACCTGATGACCAAACTTTAATGAAATTTTTCATTGCTTATCTATTCCCTTCTTGAAAATGTAAGCAAAGGAAATTATTTTAAGACTTTTGAATTTCCCCAGACTTCTGTGTCTGTATTTAATCTTTGTCTTTTATTTGTCAGTTTTTTAGTATTCTTTTTCTTACATTTTAGCTTGATGTATTTTCCTATTACTTCTTTACCACATTTCCCATATGGTAGTTTAGAACAACCTACATTCTTATATTTTTCAAGCTCACATTTCATAGTCTTCAAGTTCTCTAGAGAATAAGAAGTCTTTGGGCACAGACATAAAAACTAGAAAAGAATGGCAAGTTAAACATGTAGTTTTGTTTCTTCAAATAAAGGAGATTTGTACCTATCTTCCATCCAGAGTCAACTGAAAGGATATAGTTTACAAGCTGATGATCTTGTCTTTAACAGTAGGGCCAAGCTTCACTGTAGTTCTCCACAATATTGTTTATTTCAGACTTTTCCTTCTAAGTTTTGAGCATTGCTTCCCTGTTCATAAAACCTATCCTTACAAAAGATATCACTTGAAATTTACCACAGCCTACATAACTTTTCTATTAAATGAGAGCCAAGCCAATCTTAACTCCAACAGGCATTTTGCTTTCCTCAGTCATTTTCCCTTGACCCTTATGTTGAGCATTGTTTCTGGGTCAATCAAACCCATTTTTTTATTTCAAGCCATATGTACTTCATAAAGAGTTTCAATATATATGTGTCTTAAGCACTATTGTACACATAGGACTTAGTTAATTGTCTTCAGATTATTTGAAATATGTGCTGTCCTTAAATATGCTGAAAATAAGCAACCTGAAATCAGACTTCACCAGTTTGAACCAGTGACAATAAGGGAATTCAAGCTTAACCAAGTTTTATTTATGTCTCTTCACAGATCATTTAGGTGCCAGCTGTGATACTTATGGGACCTCCTCGAAGTTCTATAATCCAAGCCTGCCATTAAGATGTTTAGTTTTGAAAGTAATGTTTAAATTCTTATTTATTATTTACTTTGTGGATGTGTATAAGTGGTATATGCCTATGCATGTAGATGTTCCCATAATGAAAGTAAGAATACAATTTATAGAAATACCCTTCCACTGTGCCTGTCCCAGGTATCAAACTGGGGTTGTGTGCTTTGGCTAAAAATATTATTACTTGCTAAGCCATTTTTCTTGTCTAAGACTAGAATGTTTTTGATGCATAATAGTAGTATCTCATTTCAACCATATTCATAATACTTCAAAATGCAAACCTCTGCAACAGTCCACACTCTCAGATCTTCACATCTACAACTGATTTCTCAATTTCTCTTCTTTTTCTTTTAGATGTGAGGTCCTTTATAACTATACTGAATCTATATAGACTATACAGTATGATATCCATATTTCAAAACTTTTATTCATGTATTCAAAGTATCTTTGTACTAGTAAGGTAACATTTTCTAGCTTGAAGAACAAAAACATTCTCAGGAGACATTATTTTGCATGCTATTCAATAAAAACTTTTTTTAACTACAAATACACGTTTCTCTATGTTGTTCTGAGATTTAAGTAAAGAGTGTTGTTTGTCCTTAAAATAAATTAGAGTGAGATTATATAAAATTACATAAAAATACTTGTACACTCTCCACAAATGCTACCTATCACAATTGCCTTAACAAGAAAGAAATATATATCATATTTATTTTACATGTCGCAACAAGAAATACACAACCTGAGCTAACATGTATTTCTTTGAATTTATATTCATATGTTATTTTTATATTTTAACACATGAAACTGTTTTACATACTACTTATTTTAAAAAGCTATAAATTATTTATAAATTTTAATCAATTGGAAGATAAAATAACCTAATGATAGCTAATTTTAAATGCTTATGATTACATAATTAAAAAATAAAGTGTTTGCAGAAAATATTGGTTTATACTAGCAGAAACATGAAAGAAGTAACATAATCCTTTATTTTGCTATTTCTCCTGGTTTTTCTGAGCTTTGTCCTTGAACTCCATGCCATCTCTTATGTAAATGTATTTCTGCTGGCTCTGATTTATGAGTCATTGATCAATCTAAAGACTGTGGCATATAACGTCAAGGTAATATCTTCTTGCCCATTTAATTCACAGAGGAATTTTAATACATAACACATGAATTTTAGATCCAAGGGCATAAAAGTCAATCAGGACAAACAGGAGTGCATATGCTCATTTTTCTAATGTGCAATTCTTCCTTCATATGGCAACTTTTCCCTGGGAAGAATATATCTGTGATAGATTTCCACTAAGTTTTTGTTCTGATATTTGTGTCATCTTAATAAAGTAATCATTATTCTAACTTCTTTTAACTTATACCTTCCTACTAATTCCTATTACTAATATTAGTTTTGGTGGTTTCAGTGACCATTTATGTAATCATTATGATTGTGTCTATTAGTCATTCCTGTGTTTTGAAATTGTATTCCAATATAAGATTTTACATATTGTTTTTTGTTATTGTTTTTTAATAGAACTTATATATTGGAAGTTTTCTTTTAATTCTGAAGAGCAACACAGGGAAACACTTCAGGAATCACAGGTGCTAGCTGAACATGTTAATCAGGGTGTAGAGATAAAATTTATCCTATAATCTAAATGAAGTTAGGTGACATTCCTTAGGGAGAGACATATGTGGAGAGTTAGAATTCCCCAGACAAGATCAGAAAAGGACAAGTCTGGTTAATGAAAGGAGTCTCCAATACTGAGCTGAGCGTTCTAGCCATCGTGAATTTTGACGTTAATTACTAGAATTTTCCCACATCTCCCCCCATTTATTTTTTAATGGAGAAATGTCACTAAAGTATTCAGCCTCTAGGTTGAAAATGGCTTAGTACTGAACCAGAAGCTCATCAGCAGTGAATTTTGCAATGCTACTATCTGCCATTTTAAAAATGTCATGAGACAGTATGTAAACATCAAAATGAAATGACATAAACTAAAGGGACATAGAGGGGTGCAAGCCGTGGAGATAAGGGATTATTGAACCAACTTAATTGCTCAGTTAATTGAAATCTTGAGAAAATCTGTACAGAGATTTTTGAGAGTGTAAACATTGGTCTCAAAAAACATTTACTTCATTTACACAGACATAACTTTTGTCCTCATTACTATGCAAAGTCTTTCAAATTTAGTCCCTATTAGGCCCCAGCAGAAGAGTTCATCTGTCCATGGAGGGACTCGAGGCTGTCATCTGTGGATGTTATCAACTGCTTGCTTCTGAATGTGTCTAGTCAGATAGTGTAGCTGAACAAAGGCAGCTTGTGGAGAAGGCAGGTCCAAGGAAGATGTCACCCTCTGGCCTGAAGAGGTAGTGCTGCTCTCTCTCTCGCTCTCTCTCTCTCTCTCTCTCTCTCTCTCTCTCTCTCTTTTTCTTTTTCTCTCTTTCTTCTTTTCTGAATTTATTTATATATTTTAATGGATATTTTATTTATTTACATTTGAAAAGTTATCCCCTCTCCTTGGTTCCCCTCCAGAAACCCCCATCCCATCTATGAGGGTGCTCACCCATGTACCCACCTACCCTTTTCTGCATTCCTGACCTGGCATTCTCCTACCTAAAATCTTAGAATGCCCAGCATACAATTCACAGACCACATGAAACTCAACAGGAAGGAAGACCAATGTGTAGGTGCTTCAGTCCTTCTTAGAAGGGGGGACAGAGACTAAAGGAAAGGCCATCCAGAGAATTCCCCACCTGAGGATCCATCCCATATACAGACACCAAATTCAGACACTAAAAAGTGTTTGCTGACAGGAGCCTAATATAGCTGCCTCCTGAGAGTCTCTGCCAGAACCTTACAGAGGCAGATGCTTACAGCCAACCATTGGACTTAGCATGGGGTTCCCAATGGAGGAGTTAGAGAAAGGACTGAAAGAGCTGAAGGTGTTTGTAGCCCCATAGGAGGAACAATAATATGAACCAACCAGTACCCCCAGAGCTACTAGGGACTAAACCACCTACCAAAGAGTGCTGCCTTCTTTTTGTCCTAGTTTTAGACCTGTAGAATAATAATAATGATAGGGGTTCAGAACCCTGACAGAAGAATATCTGCACAGGCAGTTATATATGTTTTTTTTTTTTTCACACCAAATGAAGAAAGAGGGTAATGCACACAGTAAGCCATTGGAATACAGTTGTTATAGATCCAGGAGAAAGGCAAGGGTGATAAAAATATTTAATCCTAGTTTGAGATCCTTTAGGTGGGAAGTCACTTGTGTTGTATTATGGAAAGCAGAGGAAGAGTTGACAATTATTTATCCTGTCTGCTTAGAATAGATGAAAAAGAAAAGTTCATGTTAATTATGTAGCTGTTTGTCAGTGAAAAATAAATTGGCTTAAGTGGATATTAATTGTTAAGCAATAGTTGATAATGTAGTTCCTTTGGTTTGTGAGACGCAAAATTATTTTCTGAAGATTAAACTATTTTTTAAGTTTGTAAAAAGACATAATATTTTAGATATGTCCCTATTACCATTGTTTGTACCCCGTAAAATATTTTGGGTTAAAAGCATGAATGTTCTTTTAGGTATTCTCTTATTAGGGAAAAATGGTTAAAGAAAGAAGCACAAAAGTTAAAAGTTTGGGGGAAGCCATTGTTGTTCCAAGCTGTGTTATCTCCACTCTAAAGGAAAATCCCTACCCATTATTCTTTTTTTTTTAATTTATAATTTTTAGTTAGATATTTTCTTTATTTACATTTTAAATGTTATCGCCTTTCCTAGTTTCCCCTCTGAAACCCCCTATCCCTTCCCTCTTTCACCTGCTCACCAACCTACCCACTCCCATTTCCTGGCCCTAGCAGTCCCCTATATTGGGGCATAGAATCTTCACAGGACCAAGGCCCTCTCCTTCCACTGATGACTGACTGCACCATCCTCTGCTACATATGCAGCATAAATCCCACCATTTGTTTTCTTTGATTGGTTGTCTACTCCCAGGGAGTTCTGGAGATACTGGTTAGTTCATATTGTTTCTCCTGTGGGGCTCCAATAGCCTTCAGCTCCTTGGGTACTTTCCTAGCTCCTTCATTGGGGACCCTGTGCTCCAATGTGTAGCTGTGCTCATTCACTTCTGTAATTTTCAGGCACTGGCAGTTACTTTCAGGAGACAGCTGTATCAGGCTCCTGTCAGAAAGCTCTTATTGGCATCTACAATAGTGTCTGGTTTTGTGTTTGTTAACAGGATGGATCCCCAGGTGGGGCAGTCTTTGGATGGTCATTTCTTCAGTATCTGCTCCACACTCAGTCTCTGTAACTCCTTCCATGAGTATTTTGTTCCTCATTCTAAGAAGGAATGGAGTATCCACACTTTGGTTTTCCTTCTTCTTGAGTTTCATGTGTTTTGCGAATTATATCTTGGGTATTCTGAGCTTCTGGGCTAATATACACTTATCAGTGAAGGTATATCATGTGTGTTCTTTTATGATTGGGTTAGCTCACTCAGGATGATATCCTCCAGATCAATCCATTTGTCTAAGAATTTCATAAATTCATTGTTTTTAATAGCCTCACAGTACTCTACTATATAAACTGACCACATTTTTTATCCATTTCTCTGTTGAGCAATATCTGGGTTCTTTCCAGCTTCTTGGAAAGATATAAGGCTGCTATGAACATAGTGGAGTATGTGTCCTTATTATATGCTCGAGCATCTTCTGGGTATATGCTCAGGAGTGGTATAGCTCAGTAGTACTATGTCCAATTTTCTGAGGAACCACCAAACTGATTTCCAGAGTTTCCAGATTTTTCAAATCCCACCAGGATTGGAGGAGTGTTCCAAATCCTTACCAGCATCTGCTGTCATCTGAGATTTTGATCTTAGCCATTCTGACTGGTGTGAGGTGGAATCTCAGGGTTGTTTTGATTTTCATTTCTCTGACGATTAAGGATGTTGAATATTTTTTAGGTGCTTATCAGCCATTCTGTATCCTTCAGTTGAAAATTCTTTCTTTAGCTCTGTACCCTATTTTTAATAGGGTTATTTGGTTTTCTGGAGTCTAACTTCTTGAGTTCTTTGTATACATTGGATATTAGCCATCTATCGGATTTAGGATTAGTATAGATCTTTTCCCAATATGTTCCTTGCCTTTTTTTCTTATTGACAATGCCTTTTACCTTACAGAAGCTTTGCAATTTTATAAGGTCCCATTTGTTAATTCTTGATCTTTCAGTCCAAGCCATTGGTGTGTTCAGGAATTTTTCCCCTGTGCCCATATGTTCGAGGATGTTCCTCACTTTCTCCTCTATAAATTTCAGTGTCTCTGATTTTATATTCTACACATCATTCTTGAGATTTAGATTTGTAGCTCTGTGTACCAGCTGAACTAACAGGCAAGGACAGTTTTGTAGTCAATCTGGCAAGATAATTTAACTTGGTTATGTGTGTCCAGTTGTCCCAAGGATCTGGACCTTCTTGTTCCTAACCCATGGAAGAAACCCACTTTTTTATTGCTGCTTGTTTGCTTTGGCTTTTATCTGTGTGGCCCTTGTCATAGGTCATCTCTTACCCTCCCATAAAGGAATGAGTGCTCCTTTTGCTTAGCTGCCCTCCCATTCCCTGCCTGAGCACATTCACTGCTTGCCCAGAACCAGGCAGCAGTTTCATGAGCAAAAAGGGTACATGTTTCTGTCTACCCAGTCACCCATGAAAGCAGATGGCAGATGGAATCCCATGAGTCAGAGGGAAAGGCATTTCCATCTCAAGCTTTACGGTTGCAGAATCATCTTAGATGTAGCCCCTTGCTGTCTGCGCTGTGGAAAAATTGTTTCAAATAGTGACCTGCTGGTTCCAGCCCAATAGGCACTCTTTCTATGCTTACTTGAGGCTTTTCTTCGGCAAGAACACTGCTATGCTGGCCTCAGCATAAAGGGGGGCATGGGGAAATAGATTGTATTGAGAGGTCCTGTGGCTTTTTGTTGATTTTTGTTTGTTTATTTGTTGTTGTTTTTTAATAGGATATTTTGATAGGGATAGCATTTTTTCCAATCGAACAGAGTCTTTTTTAAGATGAAATGTTCGATATGAAAACAAGAGGGGAACTGTTGCTAGTTATTGTCAACGTTCCTGAGGCTATTCTGCCACAAGGAATTGGCAAGCACCAATACTGCATATTAAGAAACTGGCAGCCATCCAACTTTGTCACTTTTGAATGGCTGCTGCATCACTGGATTTTTGTGAGAGGTTAAAAGGTCATTGCCTACATCCAATCAGTCTGTTGAGTTCCAGAAAGAGGGTGGGGTAACCTTTGGTTGATTTTTTTATACTAGCTTGGAACAAGAAGCATTAGTTGTTCCACAAACCGTTTCCAGTCCTACACAATGGCTCATATTGAATTCATAGCAAAGAAAGGAAAAGAGAAGGTTAGAACCTTGGAGTGGGATGGCCTGGCAAGAGGCAGCTACTCCCCAGTGTTTGAGGAGTATTCAAGAACCTCGACCATGTCCAAAGCCCCAGATAGGGAGCAACCTTTTGGTCTCCCTGCTATCATGGCTCCTTGGCCAATTCAGTTCATAAAGGCAGAGAGAACAGAGTCAGGAAGCAGTCATGGTGGACTTAAACCTTAATTAGCAGAGTTTTGCCTCAAAAACAAAGATTCAAAATAATAACAACAACAAAAACAGAGATCTTGCTTACATTCCAGAGGATGAGTTCATGACCCTCATTATGGTGAGCAAATATGCACTGTGAGTTTGCATCCTATCTGAAAGTTGGAGACAGAAAGAGGCAGCCCAGGCCTCACATGGGCTTTTGGAAAAGCAAATTCCCCTTGAGTGAAACATCTCCTACAATAAGACCATAGATAGATAGATGATAGACAGATAGATAGATAGATAGATAGATAGATAGATAGATAGATAGATAGATCTCCAAACAAACAAACTAAAAATAAATAAATAAATAAAGACAAACACACACACACACACACACACACACACACACACACACACATACACACACACACAGACCATGGAGTTTGCTTTAGGTTGGCAGACTTACACTGGGCATTTGTCGCTGGTGTATGGATGATACATCCACTGACATTTTATTTGAAAAAACTGATTTTTCTTTCCCATGAGGTGTCCATTGTAATTAACTTCTTGGCTAGGGATGGAACTTGGTGACAACTTTTCATTCTGTGCTCAGAGTTTCTCTTGTTGGAACATGTGCAGTTTTGATGATTGTTACCATAGTCCCATCTTCCAGACACAACATGGCAGATTAAATCTTCTGGTAAACAATCTAAGACTTATAAATTTCTCCTTAACATTATAAAATCCAAAATAAATTCAAGACCACTTAGCCCCTTCCCCCCTATGAAAGGACTTTCCAAACTAGTGGTCAAAATGAACAGACTAAGCCTGCAGTTGCCAAAACAAGATTAGCAGTTCCTAGAAAAATACTTTACCCTGCCCCACACTGAATTCTGAGAAGAGAAAAAAAAAAAAAAAAAAAAAAAAACCACAAACTGCCCTGACCTTGTCGCTAGAATTCCCTGTGATTTTAATAGATGACCCATAAGTTCAAAATGCACTGCTGCTTTTCTGACTAATCATAATAACCCACCATAAGGGCAGGCAGATTGTGTCACTAGGCCAAAGGTAGTCACCCTATGCAAACCAACCAGTGCCTAAAAGGGTTACTTGCTACACCAATGAGATTAAGCCAGCTAACCCAGTTGGCTAAATCTGCCCCTTACAAGGTATAAAAAGTGAGTTCTTTTTTTGTTCAAGGTCTCTCTCTTGCCTGCTTGCTGAGGAGGGGGTGGGGGCCCAACATGTTGGGTCAATAAAAAGTCCTCTTGTGGTTTTCAGCGATGGCGGCGGTATCTGTGGTCTTTTTGAGTGAGGGTCTTTTGGCAGCCTCCTACAACAACTTGAGTTTATATTGTGTCTCACTTACATTTCCTAAAGCAACTGTTTTTGTAATAATGCCAGTATTTTTATATAAAAACACATGGTATCACCATAATTAACTACTTATCAGAGAGCAAACTAGTCATGTTTTTGTATTTTACGTTCTGGTATAGTTCATTATTTTCAGTTTCATTAACTTTAGTAAAATTTTTACATTAGAAAAAAGTTTTTGAAATCATATAATAAAAACATTTAGCAGTGGGAAGCCTGGGATAAATACAGTCAGGAACTGTACTAACATAAAGGCTCAAATGGTTTGTTTGCTTTCAATTTAAAGAAATAATGGCAATTCATAGTGACAGTCCTTTGCTCTCTAACTAACAATATGAAAAATAGAACAGTAAGTGATCTGTCATGCTTTGCAATTTGTTTCATAATTCAGACCATCTAAGTTTTATACTTATACCTGTCCTCCTGATAGAGTTTAGAGGTTTTCTTGGAATTTTTCTTTCAAAATAAATGAAAAAGGACATTTCCAAAGTCCTTAACAGTTCTGAGGTTAATACATTTGTTCCTTATGCTTTAATGCACTGAGGATTTATTAGAGGCGTGTTGTAACATCTTATGCACATTCAGGATTGTACCTTGCTTGCTTCATCTAAGTCACTATCTGAACAAGGCAATATGACAGGCAGTATTATACAATAAATTGTGATTTCCTCAGTACTTTTAAAGAAATAATGCTAATTATGTTTACATTATATCAATATTTATAAGTTTAAATAAAACTGATAAATTAAAATACATTAAATAAAAGTGGTGAAATAAATTAAAAATCTGAATCAATTTCTTCAAAGACTAGAAGTTCTCCCCATACAGGTCTTTCACTTGCTTGGTTAGAGTTAAACCAAGATATTTTATGTTATTCATGATTATCATAAAGGGTGTTATTTCCCTAATTTCTTTCTCAGGTATTTTATCATTTGTATAAAGGAAAGCTACTGACTTCTTTGAGTTAATTTTGTATCTAGTCAATTTGATGAAGTGGTTTATCAGCTTATGTGTACTATCTTATCATTTACCAATAGCAATAATTAGACTCCTTCTTTTGCCTTTTGTATCCCATTGATCTCATTTAATTGTCTTATTACTGCAGCTAGGATTTCAGGTGCTACATTACATAAATATGGAGAGAGTATGCAGCCTTGCCTTGTTACTGATTTTATTGGAATTACTTTAAACTTCTATCCATTAAGCTTGATGCTGGCTATTGGCTTACTACATATTGCTTTATGCTAAGTACGTGCCTTGTGTCCCTGATTTCGCTAATATTTTTAACATGAGGGGGTATTAGATTTTGTCAAAAAGCTTTTCAGCATTTAATGAGATGACCATGTGATTTTTATTCCTTTCCATTGATACATTTTCATATATTGAAAAATATCTGCATCCCTAGGACGAAGCCTATTTGATCTTGATTTTTTCCATGTGCTTCTGGATTTGATTTGCAAGTATTTTACTGAGTAGTTTTATATCAATATTTATTTTAAAAATGTCTGCAGTTATCTATCTTTGTTGAGTCTTTGTTGGTATAAATATCAGGGTGACTGTGGCCACATAGAATGAGTTTGGCAGTATTTCTTTCATTAACTTTTTTTTTTTTTGTACTTTGACTAGTATTGCATTTAGCTCTTCATTGAAAGGCTGGTAGAATGGATGGCACTAAAACCCTCTGTCCCTAGGCTAATTTTTATTGGGAGACTTTTAATGACTGCTTCAATTTCTTTATGGGTATAGGGCTGTTTAAATAGTTTACCTGATATTGATTTAACCTTGGTAAGTTGTATTTCTCTAGATAATCATCCATTTTGTTGAGATTTTCCAATTTCCTGGAGTATAGGCTTCTAAAGAAATACCTAATGATTCTTTGAATTTCTTCAGTGTCTGTTGTCATTTCTCTCTTTTAATTTCTTATTTTATTTATTTTAATAATGTCTCTCTGTATTTTGGTTAGTTTAACTAAGGCTTTGTCTATCTTGTTGATTTTTCTCAAAGAACCAGCTCTTGGTTTCATTGATTCATTGTATTGATTTCTTTATTTCTGAATGATTTCAGCCTTGATTTTAATTACTTCCTGCCTATTACTCCTCTTTCCTGTGCTTGCTTCTTTTCTTTCTGTAGCTTTCATGTGTACATTTAAATTGATGATATGGGAACTTTCTAATTTTTATGGATGGACTTAGTACTAAGAACTTTCCTCTTAGAACAGCTTTCATTGTGTCTCATAAATTTGGGTATGTTGTGTCTTCATTTTATTGAATTTTACAAAGCCTTTATCTACTTTTTAATTTATCCAATTATCCAGTCAAAAGCTGTTCAATTTCCATGAGTATTTAGGTTTTCTACTGTTTCTGCTGATCTTAAAGTCCAGCTTCAAACCATAGTTATCTGGATAAGATATTAGGCCTTATTTCAATGTCCATGTATTTGTTCAGACTTGCTTTGTGACAGATTATATGGTAAGTTTTATAGAAGGATCCATGAGGTTCTTGGAAGGAGGTATATTCTTTTGTGTTTATGTGGAATTCTCTATAGATGTTTGTTAGGTCCACTTAATTCATAAGGTATATTAGTTTTGTTATTTCTGTTTTGATTTTGTCTCAATGACCTCCCAGCTGGTGAGAGTAGAGTGTTAAAGTCTCCTACTATTAATGCATGGATTTAGATGGAAGATTCAAGCTTTAGCAATGTTTCTTATTGAAATGTGGTTTTCTTTCTGTTTGGAGCATAGATGCTCAGAATTGAGATATAATCTTGGTAGATGTTTCCTCTGATGTATATGAACTTTAAATCTTCCCCAAAGGAAGGAATTAAAGAAGATACAGGAGATGTAAATATCTCCCATACTCATGGAGAGGTAGTATTAACATAGTTAAAATGACCATCTTACCGAAAACAATCCGCAGATTCAGTACAATCTCCATCAAAATTCTAAAACATTTTTATAGATATTGAAATAGTAATTTGTAAATTCATACACACAAAACAAAATACCAAGGATAGCCAAATGAACCTAAAACATTCCTTCAGAAGGAATCATTATTCCTGATCTTAAGCTGTATGACAGAGCAATAGTGACAAAAAGTAAAAACTACATGGTATTGGGACAGAAACAAACATACTGATCAATGGAATCAGGTTAAAGTCCCCAAAATAAACCCATATACCTTTGGACACTTGATCTTTGCTAAAGATGTAAAAACCATACAATGGAAAAAAATGCATATTCACCAAATGGTGTTGTTCTCACTGGATGTGTACAGGTAGAAGAATTAAAATAGATCCTTATTTATCACCACCTTTCTGACTAGTTTTATGTGTCAACTTGATACAAGCTGGAGTTATAATAGAGAAAGGAGCCTCCCTAGAAGAAATGCATCCATGAGATCTAGCTGGAAGGCATTTTCTCAATGAGTTTCCAAGGGTGGGAGGGTCTATTGTGGGTGGTGCCATCTCTGGGCTGGTAGTCTTGAGTTCTATAAGAAAACAAGCCGAGTAAGTCAGGGGAAACAAGCCAGTAAATACCATACCTCTATAGACTTTGCATCAGCTCCAGCTTCCTGACATGCTTGAGTTCCAGTCCGACTTCCTGTAGTGATGAATAGCAATGTGGAAGTATAAGGTCAATAAATTTTTTCCTCCCTAACTGGCTTCCTTAAGTTTGAAATATAGTTTCCACTACAAGTCTTCAGTATCCTATGTTCTTCCAGGAAAGAGATTATCTGGAGAGGTTTCAGTAGTTGAAGGTATTGGTGAATTACTACTCTATATCTAGTTTCTTAAAAGATTCAACATCATACTTCTGTTCCTCTAGAACCACTCCCAGTATCAAACATGTTGATCAATGGAATCAAATGGATGGTCCCCAAATAAACCCACAAACCTATGGACACTTGATTTGCTGAAGAAGCAAAAACCATCTAATGGGGGAAAAAATATCTTCAACAAATGTTGCTGTTGTAATTGCATATGTAGGAATAGAAACTCTGACTAAGACAAGCATGTACAAAACTGGAATCCAAGTAGATCAAAGACTTCAACATAAAACACGATATATTAAATCTCATAAAAGAAAAAGTGGGAAATACACTTGAATGCATTGGTACAAGAGCAAGTTTCCTGATCAAAGCACCAATGTTTCAGGCTCTAAGATCAAAAATTTGACAAATGGGACCTCATGAAACTGTGAAGCTTTTTTTTTTTTAAAGATTTATTTATTTATTATATGAAAGTACACTGTAGTTGTCTTCAGATACACCAGAAGAGAGCATCAGATCTCATTACGGGTGGTTGTGAGCCACCATGTGGTTGCTGGGATTTGAACTTTGGACCTTTGGAAGAGCAGTCGGGTGCTCTTACCCACTGAGCCATCTCACCAGCCCCAAAACTGTGAAGCTTTTGTAAGGCAAAAGACACTGTCCGTAAAACAAAGCAGCAGCCTACAGACTGTGAAAAAGACCTTCACCAACCCTACATCTCACAGAGTCCATATATCCAAATTTATAAAGAATTCAAGAAGTTAAATACCAACAACCTAAATAACTCAATTATAATGGGACACAGAGCTAAACAGAGAATTCTCAACAGAGGAAATTCAAATGACTGGGAAGGACTTAAAGAAATGTTTGAAGTCCATAGTCATCAGGAAATGCAATATCAAAACTATTCTGAGATTCCATCTTACACGGGTCAATAATGGCTAAGATAAAAAACTCAACTCACAGCACACACTGGTATGGATGTGAAGAAAAGAGAACACTTGTTCACTGGTGGTGGAGTGCAAACTTGTATAACATCTTTGGAAATCAATTTGTTGGGTTCTCAGAAAACTGGGAATTGTTTTACCTGATGATTGAGTTGTAGCACTCCAGGGCATATACTCAAAAGATGCTCCAACATCCCACAAAGACACTTGCTCAACTATGTTCATATTAGCTTTATTCTTAATATCCAGAAACTGGAAAAAACCCTATATGTCCATGAACTAAAGAATGGATAAAGAAAATGTTCTATATGTACACAATGGAATAATATTCAGCTTTTAAAAACAAAGGCATCATGCATTTTTGCAGGCAAATAGATGAAATTGGAGAATATCATCCTGAGTGAGGGAACCCAGTCCCAAAAGTATATGCATGGAATGTATTCACTTCTATGTGGAAATTAGTCACAAAATAAAGAATCCCTGTGGTACTCTGCAGAGATCCGGGAAGTATGAATAGGAAGAAGAAACAAGCAAAGATTCTTGAGCCTCATCTGAGAAGGAGAATGGAATGACAGAGTTAGAGAGGGCATCATGAGGATTGTGGGGGTATATCCGCGAAGAGAAAGAAGCCTCAGTTAGGGGAGGCATCCAAGCATCAATAGGGTTATCCTTAGTTGTGACTCAAAATTGGGGATATGGAGCCTAAGGAGGCTTTCTCCTCTGCTTAGGCAGAAACCTAGCTATAGAGACACAAACACGCCTTCGAAACTTTTGACCCAAAATATATCCTGACTACATGGAAATGCATGGATTATGTTTGGACCAGAGACTGAAGGAAAGGTCACACAAAAACTAGTCAACCTGAGATCTACCCCACGTTCAATCACCAATCTCTGAAACTGTTAAGAATACTCTCTTATACTTGCAGACAGGAGTCTAGTATGGCTGTCTTATGAGAGACCCCACCTACCAACTGACTCAAAGACATGCACTCACAGCTAACAGTGAATGGAGCTAGGAGACTCTTATAGAAGAATGAGAAGAAGGATTTTGGGCCCCAAAAAGGATAGCAACTCCATAAGAATACCAAATGAGTAAACTAACCTGGACCCTTGGGACTCTCAGAGACTGGATCACCAACTAAAGAACATACACCTGCAGGACCTATGCCTCCCTGCAAATTGATTTCTAATTTGGTCTTTATGTGGGTCTGGAACAATTGTAGAGGAAGCTAACCTAAAACCTGAAGCCTGAATATGGGATATATTCTTCTGGGTGTATTTACTTGTCTGGCCTCACTGGGAGGGAAAGCCCAGAGGCTTAAAGTACCAGGGTAGGGAGATATCAAGAGAGGTTCTTATCTGTTCAGAGGAGGAAGAGAGTGAGAAAGGGGTGTGTGTGGGAAGAGGCAACTGGGAGTGAGCTGTGAGCAGGAAGTAAAGTGAATAATTAAAGAAAATAAATTTTTAAAAATCTGAATTGAGATGAGCTAGAAAAAAGTAGAGTAACATACACCCACAAGAATTATTAATTTTTAAAAAATTATTAAAAATATTATTATACAAGTGTGTAACTTTGAGCTTTTATTAATTTAGAAAATAAGGAATATATAGTTCAGGTATTAAAATATGAAATAAACACAATGAAATGTGAAGTAAACACAAAACTTCATGATATAAACTAAAACTTTAATCTGATAAATGATAAAGGTATAAAATAAAGCATATTCAAAAAAGTCTATATATGTGAATATATATGCTTATATTTTTCATATAAAATTGACTTTCGCTAAGAAAGTTTGCTTTATATTGAAATGTCACTAAAATAAATTTCCTATACTAATACAACAGAAATAACATTGAAATGTTTTATGAGAGCATACAATAATAAAGAAAATATAGTGCTATATGATGACATGAATAAAGTACTACTAGAAAGAGATATATTTACATATTCATCAGCATCCAGGGAACACATTTCACAGAATATTCTATTTATAAAATCTGTCTGTCCTTGTTAAGGAATTCTAGCCAAGTAGTCTCATTTAATGTGTACTTTACAAAGTTTAGTTAAAGTTTTGAAACATCTAGTAACCAGAGTTTAGACAGTACGTTATTAATATCAGAATCATCATTGATCACATCATTATAATTTAATTGTGTGTCATATATCAATAGAAGACTCTATTGTCTTCCACAAAACTTCACAGATTACATCACAAATAATTTTTCTACTTATACTACTTTCAGCGAATTTCTGACATGGTTTCCATGAAGTAGTTAAATGTGGGTTATGTAATATTATTATAAATGTAACTTAAATAAAATGGTACTCTTAATATGAACATCAGTTTTTCCAGAATAACTGTACAATGTCACAAACCAAGACTCATCAGAAGAAATATTTCAAATGACAGTTTACTTTTCCTGCATGTTATTTGGACTGTTTTTTTTTTTTCAAGAAAAGAGAAATTTGCCAAAATTACGCCGATTAAACTGAATCTCTAGATTCCCAAAATCTGATTTGTAAATCAGTATCTTATATTTTTACAGGCAGCATATACTCTTCTTGTTTGCTTGATATATCAAAGATGATACATACAATAGATCCTTGCTTTTTCTTTTCTGAAAAAGATAAAACCAAAGAATATTCCTGATTGTTTAAACTATGTATCTTCCCATATTTTGAATTCAAGATATACACCAAATTACATTGCATAGATCACACATCTTCTTATACAGGTATTTAAAAAAAAAAGCAAAATTCTCTAAGATGGCTAACAGACACATAAATATATCTAGACTTTTAAAAAACATAGATATTTTGCAAAATGATTTATCCTGCATTGAGAAATGTAGCTCTTTAGATCATTTAGCTTTACAGGGATTAACAATTATTTTCATTCTTGTATTTTCCTGCATTATTTTATTCCATATGGTCTAAGGGGAAGATAATTACATTAGACCATTCCATAGAGAGAATGCTAGAAACATGTCAAGTCACCATTAGATAATCTTACACCTCCAAAAACTTAAGCCATGGATAATATGGTAACCCTTGACACCTTCTGTTAGAACCTGTCTCTTCATATAATTAACTATCAAAACTTGGTAATGTTCCTACACCTAATTTTATAAGGCAGTAAAAATGAAAGGCAAAGATTGAAAACATTGAATTAAGACTAAAATACTTAGTTCCTCCTTAGAAAGGGGAACAAAATACTCATGGAAGGAGTTACAGAGGCAAAGTGTGGGGCTGACATGGAAGGAAGGACCGTCCAGAGACTGCCCCACCCAGGGACCCATCCCATAATCAGCCACCAAACGCAGACACTATTTCATATGCCAGCAAGATTTTGCTGACAGGACCCTGATGTATCTGTTTCTTGTGAGGCTCTGACAGTGCCTGACAAATGCAGAAGTGGATGCTCACAGTCATCTATTGGATAGAACACAGGGCCCCCAATGGAGGAGCTAGAGAAAGTACCCAAGGAGCTGAAAGGGTCTGTAACCCTACAGGGGGAACAGCAATATGAACTAACCAGTACCCCCAGAGCTCATGTCTCTAGCTGCATATGTAGCAGAAGATGGCCTAGTGAGCCATAATTGGGAGGAGAGTCCCTTGGTCTTGCAAAGATTACAAGTACAAAAGAAGTCCAGGGCCAGGAAGCAGGGGGAGGGGGGTTGGGAGCAGGGCGGAGGCAGAGTATAGTGGACTTTGGGGATAGCATTTGAAATGTAAATTTAAAAAGTATCTAATAAAAAAAAACTCTTTAAAAAAAAACAAAGAGAGAGAGAGAGAGTGAGAGAGAGAGAGAGAAAGAGAGAGAGATAAACTAAAATTTAAATTTTCCCATTATGGCTTTTCAATGGCTATCTCCCATGGCCTTCTTGTTATATCCAAGTGCCTAGAAATATGAACAAGCTCAATAAACAAGCTCAAGGCATTTATCTGTCACAAAGTTATAAGAACCATCAAAGGAGCTCAGTGTGGGCTGGAGAGTTGACTCAGTGGTTAAGAGCAGTGACTGCACTTCCAGAGGTCCTGAATTCAATTCCCAGCAACAGCATGGTAGCTCACAACCATCTGTAATGGAATCTAACACCCTCTTCAGGTATGTCTTGAAACAACAACAGTGTACTTATATAAAACATATTTTTTTTTTTAACAAAAGGGGGGCACTAAGTGGTTAATAACATTGGCTGATCTTCTAGATTGACACAGATCTAATTCTCAGGACCCTCATGGCAGCTCACAACTGTCTATAAATCCATTTGCAGGAGATCCAAAACCCTCACACCAAGCTCCACAAAATAAAATAATAAATAACAAAAAGAACACTCAAAACTAAGACATTAATACTTAGAGAATAATTTAATTTACTTTACCCCACAGAATATCTTTCCTTAAGTAGACATCCTGATATAAATGAGAGTTCTTCTTTAAGAGTAGTAATAATGCAGGGGACCACTGACTTCTCAATGGGGAGTACAAATGGATGGTAACCGAGTTACAAAGAAGCTGTGGATTAATTGATATGAATGCTCTGCTTTCATAACAAAACTAATAAAATATATTTCTTACACTGAACCTATGCCTAATGAGCTTTCACGAAGCTACTAGAACTGATCTAAAATTTCAGTTGACCATTATCACACTTACAGTAATCATTTTTCTTTTCAATTGTTCTTGCAATGCCAATGTTATTTGCAATGTTATAAAGATTGATAGTATAATATCCATGTAATATGGTGACTTCCAAGTGAGAAATTTAGATAGAAAGAAGTGCTATTTGCTGTTAAATTCTCACTCAATTTTAACTCACTTTAGAATGAGATGAATGTCAATGAGCTAAAGTTGGTGTAAAATTAAGTATGTGATGTTTCATTAATAGGTTGCAAGTTATTCTGTAACAGTACAAAATACTTTTTAGTTTACTGTCCTTGGAAGTCCAAAATGTCCCACACTTCTAGCCTTTTACAATTGCCTTATTCTCCCACACAGAGAAAACACAAAATGTCTCAAATATGAGCTACTCACCCTACTCTCTGTCATTTATTGAGGATATTAGGCTATAGATAGAAATTTATACCTTCTCATTTTCTTTTCTAGATTATGTGTTTTTGTTGAGTCCACATGATCATCAATGACATGAGGTAGCTATGATTATTTGTCAGAAATAATATCTCACCAATTTAATTATACAGAACAATACTTTTCTATAGTCTGCCTCTTTTTAGAGTCCCCTTACTCTTATTCTCTGATTTATCTCAGTAGATTCATTCATAGTAGACCAAGAACCACTGGCAATATGTTCTGAATCCTCAGTTTCATCTGTCTGTATTATAATTTGTGATACATCATGTAGTTCTCTTTCACAGAATACATTACAGTTCAAAATGATGTTTAAGCTCTCATAAAAAATAGAATAGTCAAAAGCAGGTAAATAAATAGAAGTTATTTATCATTCTTATAAAACTGGAACCCATTATCAAGGTATTATGCTGTTTAGGATTTTCTTGAGTCCTTTTTCCCTGAGGTGGGGAGGTACATCTTTTTTATAAAATACTATTGAGAATATAACAGAAAATAGGAATATCTGTTTTATTATAAACAGCTCACAAAAGGGTTAAGAAAGTTCTAAGAGTCATTCTGATTTTCATTTACCCGGTGGCTAATAAAGTTGAACATCTCTTTCAGTGCTTCTCAGGCATTTAAGGCTCCACATTTGAGAATTCTGTTTAGATCTGTACCCCATTTTTAAATTGTATTATTTGGTATGCATAGTTTCTTGAGAAATGTATACACACGTATGCACACACACACACACACACACACACACACATCCTTATATCAGAAGTAGAGTTGGTAAAAAGCTTTTCTCATCCTGTGGGCTGCCTTTTTGTACTTTTGATGGTGTCCTTTACCTTATAGAAGATTTTAGGTTACATCAGTTACCATTTATTAATTGTTAGTCTTAGTGCCTACACCAGTGGTGTTGTATTCAGGAATTTGTACCCTGTGCAATACACTCAAGGTTATTCCTCACATTCTCAATTTTTTGGTTCATTGGATATGGTTTTATGTTGAGGTCATTGATACACTTAGGCCTGAGTTCTGTGCAGAAGGATACTAATCTAATTTTATTGTTTTTACATGCTGACATCTAGTTAAAATATCACCTCGTGTGGAACATTCATTCAATTTCACTTTTATATTTCTGTGTTCTTCATCATAACTTTCATGTCCATAGGTGTGTGTATTTACATCTGGAGTGTGATGAGACAGATGAGTAGACTTCAGAGTGGTGCATTTTGGGGGGGGGGTGTAGAAACCTAGAGCAATATGAGGAAACACCTCTAATTTATGTCACAGTTTGCCATGCCTATATATCTCCTCTGAGTTTGGAGAAAAATCAGTACTCCATTTACTGCCTGGAATTCCACTTCTCTGACCTTGTCTAGGGAGCCTTATCCTCCACATCCTCTACCTGGAAAAAGATCAGTAGTCCTTGACAGACCTACTGGTTACACTTCCCCTTTTCTCATTAGAACTTGTCCAGTAAGTACCTAGCTGTGAGAAGCCAACTCCAAGATGGCACAGGTTTCCAGTTTTCGTTGTCATAAACAACACCACTGCGCAGGCGTCAATTCGAATTTGGATCCAACCCCTCCTGAGTGGGTGCATGCAAATTGGGTGCCAGCAGACTGACCAATCCCAGGGGGCCACGGAGCCTTCTCCTGTGCTGGGGTGCATATAAGCAGGGCTCCCTGGGCACCCGGGGTCCCAGTAGAAGCATTGAGGCATTCCTGCAATAAAGGCTGTTGAGAAAAATCTGACTGTGTCCTGTCATTCTTGCTGGTCGAGAGCAGATGTGACATATGGTGGCCTGTACGGGGACCCGAGGATCTCGTGGATTCAGAACTCTTCAGCTGGGGAACGGCAGTACCGGTAAGTCTCCCAAATTGATCCCCAGGTTTAAGGGGGGATATGTTTTTCTCGCCTATAGCCCCAGTGTGGGTAGCACTTATCCTTGTTGTTTTGTTTTCTGTAATTTGTGGCCTCTACTTTTGTTTGACAGAAGCAGTTAAGACAGGTCAGAAAATTCTTATGGAACAACAAGAAAGCATGTCAGAAGAGGACAAAGAGCATATGAGTAAGAGAAAGAAAAAGGGCAAAAAAGAAAAAGGAAAAGAAAAGAGAGAAAAAATCAAAGAAATCAGTGATAAAAAAAGGAAATAGTGAAGATATATCCCTCTTTAATGGATTTAAGTTTATCAAGCTCTGCTTCCAGTGACTCGGAGCTTAGCAAAGATGATAAAGCTGACCTAGAGGAAGAGGCAGCTCGGTATGAGAGAGAAAGATATGACCCGGATTGGTCATATAGAGCCAAGCCAATGAAAAGGGGAGCATCGGCTAATAAAAGAACAAAACCGAAAGTGCCAACAGCTCCACCTTACAACCCTGATTACACAGGAAAAAAGGAGTCTGCTAGGGCTATTAGACCAGGTACCTCCTTCTGCCCAGAGGGGTGGATATAAATAGGATTAACCTTTCCGGTTTTTGTTGATGGACAAGGGCAGTGGTATCATGAGCCAGTGGATATTTTTTATTTTTATTTTTATTTTTTTAAATTTTTTTATTACATATTTTCCTCAATTACATTTCCAATGCTATCCCAAAAGTCCCCCATAACCTCCCCCCCCCCCACTCCCCTACACACCCATTCCCACTTTTTGGCCTTGTCATTCCCCTGTACTGGGGCATATAAAGTTTGAGCATCCAATGGGCCTCTCTTTCCAGTGATGGCCGACTAGGCCATCTTTTGATACATATGCAGCTAGAGTCAAGAGCTCCGGGGTACTGGTTAGTTCTTAATGTTCCACATATAGGGTTGCAGATCCCTTTAGCTCCTTGGATACTTTCTCTAGCTCCTCCATTGGGAGCACTGTGATCCATCCAATAGCTGACTGTGAGCATCCACTTATGTGTTTGCTAGGCCCCGGCCTAGTCTCACAAGAGACAGCTGTATCAGGGTCCTTTCAGCAAACGCTTGCTAGTGTATGCAATGGTGTTTGTAGGCTAATTATGGGATGGATCCCTGGATATGGCAGTCTCTAGATGGTCCATCCTTTTGTCTCAGCTCCAAACTTTGTCTCTGTAACTCCTTCCATGGGTGATTGTTTCCAATTCTAAGAAGGGGCAAAGTGTCCACACTTTGGTCTTCGTTCTTCTTAAGTTTCATGAGTTTTACAAATTGTCTCTTATATCTCGGGTATACTAAGTTTCTGGGCTAATATCCACTTATCAGTGAGTACATATCATTTGAGTTCTTTTGCGATTGTGTTACCTCTCTCCAGATGATGCCCTCCAGGTCCAGCCATTTGCCTAGGAATTTCATAAATTCATTCTTTTTAATAGCTGAGCCAGTGGATTTTAAAACTATTAAGCAACTGGCTGAATCAGTCTATACCTATGGGGTGAGAGCAGTCTTTGTAGTTGCACAGGTCGAGGCGCTTGCTAGATATTGCCTCACCCTGGGGGACTGAAACAATATAGCTCTGGTGTGCCTATCGCTTGTCAGTATTTAGATTAGAGGTCTTTGTCATAAAACATGCAAACAGTCAGGCAGCAGCAAATTTAGCCACAGGACAAAATCCCCAGAGACATTGAGATGCAGATATGCTCCTGGGTATGGGCCACGTCCTGTGTCTCATCTCTTAAAGGTTTGTATATTACCCCTCTACAAGCTAATTTCTCTCAGTTTCTGGAACAGAGTCGCCTCTTATCTGAGTACCTTAAAGAAAATTGGTTGGCTAAAGTGGAACAGTTGTCCAGAAAGCTGCTCCTTCAGACTGCCAAACTCAACAGCACTCACTGGACCCAGTCACCTTGGGGGACTTCACCTCCTCGATAACCATTGCCTTCTCATTTTTTAAGGAATGGGCGAAAATGTTGGCCTGGGGGGCAGTGGTCCTCCTGGGTTGTGTCTTCTACATCTGGCTACTGTGTCAACTAAAAAGAGAGCATGCTCAACATAAAGCAGTGGTGTACCAAGCTGTGTTGGCAATTGAAGATGGCACATCTCCCAATATTTGGCTGGACTCTTTAAAAAAATAAGAGTTCCCCCTAGGTCATTTGGCAATTGTAGTCACACAGATCCACAATATTCAGAGATGGGCAACTTTCCTCATGCACAGACCAACCTAAGTCATGGGGCCTGGAGGTGATAGGGCAACCCTATGATGGGTAAGGCTGTGACACTAGAGGATCAACCTAAAACAGGAGCCATGGCCGATGGAGATTTGGCCAGACCTAGTCCAGCATCATTAAACAAAAAAAGGGGGAGATGTGGGAAGCCAACTCCAAGATGGCGCCAGTTTCTGTTTGCCGTTGTCATAAACAACACCACTGTGCAAGCGTCAATTCGAATTTGTCGCCAACCCCTTCTGAGTGGATGCATGCAAATTGGGTGCCAGCAGACTAACCAATCCCAGGGGGCCACGGAGCCTTCTCCTGTGCTGGGGTGTATATAAGCAGGGCTCCCTGGGAGCCCAGGGTCCCCGTAGAAGCATCGAGGTGTTCCTGCAATAAAGGCTGTTGAGAAAAATCCGACTGTGTTGCGTCATTCTTGCTGGTTGAGAGCAGATGCAACACCTAGCTATCCTGGAATGCCTCTCTGTATAAATGAGGCATTCATGCAAACTATAGCCAATGGCTTTACAATCATTCTGAAGACTTCTTACTTTCCAAAGTTCACCTATATTCTTATTTTTTTTTTACCATGAATAAAATGTATCCACAAAGTACACAAAATATTTCACTGAAGACCATCTAAGAAGCTGTTTTATTGAGTACCTTCTAAAAGCTGTAACACTAAAATCCACAAAGGTCTTCTTAGAAGTTCCCCTCTTCTCTCACACATTGACTACCAGCTGTACTTGGATTCTGAAGGGCCCCAACCTTTCTAGGCTATGCTTTATCCTGCCAAACTGGTATGCAATGCATATAGATACACTGTAGGAGGAAAGGGAGAATGCAAAACCACAGCTGGTCCTCATTACAAATGCCACAGTCAATGAGAATTCTCAAGAATCTGTGAGGTATATTTTCTAAGACTCTTAGTAATAGAGGATATGCAACCTGGAAAAGGCTTTTTCTGTAACTAGGCTATATGTTCCAGTGGAGGGATTGGGGCACCAACTAAACCACAAAACCTTTGATTCACAATCTGTCTTGCCTGGAATATATGCAGAGGTAAAGTTGGCACATATCTTGTAGTGGCAAACCAATGATGGGACTAGTTTGAGACCCATACTACAAAGGAAGCCCATTTCTGACACTGTCTGGAGGTCCAGAAAGAAATGTCTAGACAGCCCAGAGACCTACAACAGACTCAAAAAACATGGCATAAGAAATCCATTGAAATTATTCCTAGTGTTACTTTGTTATACTTACAAACTAAAACCCAGCAATATTATCATCAGGGAGGCTTTGCGGTAGTATAAATAGGAGCAAACCACACATAGTTTTAGGTGTTTACACCATAAGGAATGGAATTTTAGGAAATGGACCTTGTTGGAATAAGTTTAACTTTTTTGGAAACTGTGTCAGTATTAGGGCTGGCTTGAAGGTCTAAAATAGTGAAGCTAGACCTAGTATGGCATTCACTTCTGCTTCCTGTGCACCAAGATTCAGAAATTTTAGATTCTTCTCCAGTAACATGTCTGCCCTTCATGACACCATGCTTTTCATCTGATGATGAACTAAACTTTTGTATACCATCTCCAATTAAATGGTTTCCTCTATAAGAGTTGCTGTTCTTATGCTTTCTATTAACAATAATAGATACCCTAAGACAGAAGTTGACACCAGGCATTTGTGTATCAGTGTGATAGGCTTGACCACTGTTTTGTTTGGAGGAATGAAGATTTTGGAACCTTGAATTAGAAACTCAATTGAGTGCTAAGTTGAGCAAATGTGCTTTCTTCAGTAGTAGTAGAAGCACAGAAAACAGTGAATCTGAGGGTGATTTAAATTACAGGGCCCTATCCAGGAAGATTCAGGGGAAAATATCTATAATATATGGAATAGAGACTGTTCTGATGTTTTCACAAAGAATGCAGTTGCACTTTGCCTTTGTCTGAAAACTCTGAGTGAGGCTAAAATGAAAAGTTTTGGATTAATTCATAGGCAGAAGAAAACTCAAAACAGACTATTATGAGTCTATCAATTTGTTTATCAGTATTCACTCTCATAAATATCTGCCAAAGACAATGCAAGAGGAATGACAAATGGCTGTAGAAATCATGGATTAAGGTTGGCTGGTTACCACAAGCATAGGGGTGATCCATGGTATGGCATGACACAGAGAACCATGTTTCCTGATGACTTCATGCTTTTAAAAATTCTGCCTTCTCTGCCTGATGCACTCACATCTCTCTTAATCTAAGAATTAGGTGAAAACTCTAAGATGTTTCCCTGTTCCTCATTAGACAGTATTTCTGGCTCTCACAATAATAATGCTTGATCTCTTTGAATCATTGCTGATAAAACAGATTAATGATTCAATCACCACCCTAAGAAAAAACTTAGCAAAGTATATTGTCTGCAATGGCTACAACCTTTAGAAAACTTTTTGAATAATAAAATTGTTCATAAATCTTGGTTGAGATATTTTACAACTGGCTCTGATATAGAAAATCAGAGATTAGAGAACAATTTGAAGTTCAAAAAGGCACTCTCTTATTTATTAAGCTATGGGCCTTACATGGTCAGCGAACAAGAATAATGGCAGCACTGGCATTTAAGAATTGCTCATGAGTAGATATGCATTCTACAGATATAAGGTAGATATGAATTATTTTTATATAAAAGTTCATATTTGAGTTTCTTTCAGTATTCTTACAAGAATATTTTTAAAAATAAATAGTAAAATAATTACTCCTTTTTTTGTAAACACAAATTACTGCTTGCCAGTCAAAAGAATTAAGAGAACTACCTTACTTGTTAACACTTTATTATTCTATAACAAGTTTCTTACTTGTGACTGTACATGGGTCTCTGGAAATTATTTGTTTTCCTTACCTGTACTACATAATGTTATTTCTTGTAAAGATTTTGGGAACACACTGTGTTTTCATAATCACTTGCTAGAGAACTAAAATATAATCACATTGCAAATCTATACTGCTTGAATGATTTTGCTAGGACATATAAGCTGTGGAAGGAAAAATAAGATGTGGGGGTTAGGACACTGTTTCTTTCATCCATCAACTATGTGTGTGTATGTGTAAGGTTTATGTGAGTGGGGTTTGGAACGTTGTTCCTTCCACTCATTAACTATGCATGCATGCATGCATGTATATATGTATGTATGTATGTATGTATGTATGTATGTATTTGTATGTATGAAGTTATTGAATTCTTTGTCTCATCCACTCAGTAAGTGTGCAAAAAGAGATCAGAGTATTTTGCTGGGCACAGCAAGTGCCAGCACCAGTAAATTAAGCTTGCTTCTTCACAGAAAAGTCTGTTGAGTACTTTCTCTAACTGCTGGCTGCCACAGGCCACGCAACATATGCATCCTCCCCTGTTGGTGTATACAAACACTGAACTCCAATGGCTTCCTGCCTTGGTTTACCTGCCAAATGGGTGCAAGAGCTAGTAATTGGAAAAATCTATGATGAAAAGTAGCAAGCTGAGTAAGAAAAAAAATACAAAATATATAGTTCAAGGTCAGTTCTAGGACAGCCAAGTTTAGACAGTAAAGAAAACCATCAAAACCAAAATCTGGTGAAAATGTAATTGGACAAGGGATCATGTTTCAACCTCAGCAAGCAGCAGAACTCTTGTTCACATGTATATGACTTTAAAGGCAAGGATAGAGCAAAGGGGTTATAGAATCTCCATCCTGAACTGAGAAAAGACCTGCCTAAGGCCAAGTATGTCTCAGAGTACCTGCTTGCAGTACCAGAGAAGCAGTTTTGTGAATCTATGAAGATAAAGGCAGATTGCTCAGTAGACCCCAAGATATGGGAGATGCCAGAGTCATGAGATTCTTGACAAGTAAAACTGCAAACAGGAATTGGAATGGACCCAAGAGAGAAATGTACTGCAGAAAACAGAAAAACAAAACAAAACAAAACTTAAAGGAGTTGCGGATTTATAGAGTACTTTGCCTATAGATGTAGAGATGCAGAGCTTGACGTTTGCCCTGTTAGTTTTGGGTCTTGATTTAGGTGTAGTATTTCTTCTCTGTGCTCCCTCTCCTCCCTTTCTGAATGGCAATATACATTTTGGGCCACTATGTTCTGGACGTATGGGATCTACCTTTTCATTTTAATCCTATTATTGAGTATAAATTTTGTGTTTTGGAATTTTAAATAGTGATGATACTCCTATAGACTATCTGGACTATTGAGTGTGAGTTGAACATATTTCTGTATTATAGTACAACTATAGCATATGTAGGCCAGCAAGTAGATGTAGCAGTTTGAATATGAATGGCTTTCATTGACTCAATGAATGCTTGGGTCGTATGGGGTAGCATTATCAGGAGGTGTGACCTTGTTGACTTATAGAGAAAGTGTGTCACTGTGGGAGCAGGCTTAGGGGTCTCAAATGCTTAAGCTAGGAATAGTGTGGCATTCACTTTTGCTACATATGGATAAAGGTTTAGGACACTCAACTCCTTCTCCAGTACCCTGTCTGACATTATGCCAACTTGTTTTCCACCATGAGAAAATGGACTAAACATCTGAGACTGTAATTCAACCCCAATTAAATGTTTTCCTTCACAAGTAGTATTGTGATCATAGTGTTCCATAATAATAAAAGAAACCCTCACTAAGACAGGCTTTATCCAGTGATGAATGGCAGCAAATGTAGACATCCATAGTCAACTAATGTGTAGATTAGGAATAATGTAAAAGAGCATAATCAAGGCTTGTAGGAGACCGAGGGGTCAAGGTCACCATAAACATAATTCATATAAACAAGTGAACAAGACCAATATGGGCTGAGCCAGTTAAGACTGAAAATCAAGGAACCTGTGTGAGTCGGCACTATGTCATCTACATATATGTCATGGTTGTGTAGCTTGTTGTTCTTCTGGGACTCAGAAAGAGTAACAGATGCTGTTTCTGATATTTTGTATGTTTTTATGATCTTTTCCTCCTACATAGTTGCATTGTCTTGTTTTGATATAAGGGGGATGTTTCTATTGTTTATTTTTTAATATTTTTATTAGGTATTTTCCACATTTACATTTCCAATGCTATCACAAAATTCCCCCATACCCTCCCCCCCACTCCCCTACCCACCCACTCCCACTTTTTGGCCCTGGCATTCCCCTGTACTGGGGCATATAAAGTTTTCAAGTCCAATGGGCCTCTCTTTCCAGTGATGGCTGACTAGGCCACCTTTTGATACATATGCAGCTAGAGTCAAGAGCTCCGGGGTAATGGTTAGTTCATAATGTTTATCCACTTATAGGGTTGCAGATCCCTTTAGCTCCTTGGGTACTTTCTCTAGCTCCTCCATTGGGGGCCCTGTGATCCATCCAATAGCTGACTGTGATCATCCACTTCTGTGTTTACTAGGCCCCGGCATAGTCCAAAAGAGACAACTATCTCTGGGTCCTTTCAGCAAAATCTTGCTAGTGTGTGCAATGGTGTCAGCGTTTGGAAGCTGATTATGGGATGGATCCCTGGATATGGCAGTCTCTAGATGGTCCATCCTTTCATCACAGCTCCAAACTTTGTCTCTGTAACTCCTTCCATGAGTGTATTGTTCCCAATTCTAAGAAGGGGCAAAGTGTCCACAATTTGATCTTCGTTCTTCTTGAGTTTCATGCGTTTAGCAATTTGTATCTTATATCTTGGGTATCCTAAGTTTCTGGGCTAATATCCACTTATCAGTGAGTACATATTGTGTGAGTTCCTTTGTGATTGGGTTACCTCACTCAGGATGATATCCTCCAGGTCCATCAATTTGGCTAGGAATTTCATAAATTCATTCTTTTTAATAGCTGAGTAGTACACCATTGTGTAAATGTACTACATTTTCTGTATCCATTCCTCTGTTGAGGGGCATCTGGGTTCTTTCCAGCTTCTGGCTATTATAAATAAGGCTGCTATGAACATAGTGGAGCATGTGTCTTTCTTACCAGTTGGAACATTTTCTGGATATATGCCCAGGAAAGGTATTGTGGGATCCTCCGGTAATACTATCTCCAATTTTTCTGAGGAACCGCCAGACTTATTTCCAGAGTGGTTTTACAAGCTTGAAATCCCACCAACAATGGAGGAGTGTTCCTCTTTCTCCACATCCTCGCCAGCATCTGCTGGTACCTGAATTTTTGATCTTAGCCATTCAGACTGGTGTGAGGTGAAATCTCAGGGTTGTTTTGATTTGCATTTCCCTGATGATTAAGGATGTTGAACATTTTTTCAGGTGCTTCTCTGCCATTCAGTATTCCTCAGGTGAGAATTCTTTGTTCAGCTCTGAGCCCCATTTTTAATGCAGTTATTTGATTTTCTGAAGTCCACCTTCTTGAGTTCTTTATATATATTGGATATAATGCAACTTGCTACACTGTGCCATGTTACAATCGCTGAGAACACAGTACTTTTACAAAGGAAAGAGGAAGAGAAAAGAACCTGAGAGAGGGAGGAGGCATTCTCGGGAGGAATAGAAGGGGAGCAGTGAGGGGATATTATTGTAAGGAATGTGATCTATGAAAGGTTTGCTTTTAGTGGAAAATACAGTATTTTACAGCTTATATGGGGTATTATTTCAGCTTTAATTTTTAATTTTATAAAACTTAATTATAGATTATAACTTAATTACAATATTTTTATCTTCCCTTAAACCCACCAAGATACTCATTCTAACACTCTTTTGAAATCATGTCCTATTTTTCATATATATATATATATATATATATATACATATATATATGTATTATGTATTCTATATTTATTATTTATTATAAATTATGCATTATATATTATATATTATATAGGAATATATATTCATAGGAATATATATATACATATATGTTCCTACTCAGTCCATATCATGTTACTTTTATGTGTGTTTTCAGGGCTAACCTTTAGACACTGGATGATTAATTGGTCCCATCACCTCTGGAGTAAGTTGATTCTGTTACTCCCAACTTTCCTCTGTTACCTATCTTTCATTTTGTGGGGTTGAGGTCTTGTGAGCATTTGCATCGCAGGTCTTGATTTGAGATAGTCTTATTATTCTGTTGAAATATTGGTTATTAATTAACCCATGATCTGATTGCTTCCAATGTCAATGGTTTATGTCCCCAAATGAAAGACAGCACACACAGCCTTATTTTAATCTGCCTTAAACAGTGCAATATCTGAGCCATTGCCTAATCGCAATGAATTTATTCTTGAGTTATTACTTACTAAGTCTATGTTCTATATTGGCTGACTTGTACCCAGTTGGGCAGCCCTCTTGGCCATACTCTCTTGGCCCCTTGAAATGGTGGCTTTGTTTCTCTGTCTTGCACTCTTCTCAGGCATGATATCTCTCCTTTCCCACACAATGTCCTAGCATGGTAGATCCTCTCTACCTCCCACTCCAGGTCCCAAGGTCTAAAGACCTTCCTCTGTCTGCCCTGCACTGCTATTGACTCTTTAAGCAGATTAAAATAAAAAGGCTATGTGCCTGTCTTTCATTCATGAACATAAACAATTGGGGTGGGTAGGGAACCCACTGACAGGTTAATTAATAACTACTACTTCAACAGATGGCATACAATGTGTCTGGCAAGAACTCACTTTTAAAAATTAACTGGAGATTCCCTAATGAAATACATATGCCTTCCTTTTAAGATTAAGAGGCAGGGAGGACTGAATTCTCAGACAAACACAGCTGAGCTACATGGTTTTTCCCCAAGCTATGGAGGTTTGCGACTAAGATAGAAGTTTGACATGCATGATTGTAGAGTTCATGGCTTAAGTCTAGGATACACCCAGGTTGTTTCAGGGATGGCATCTTAAGCTGTGAATGCTAACAGTTCCTGCTGGAAGAAAGCAGGTAGCAGAGAACAGGCTTATCCTGAGAAGACAAGGCAGGCTGCAGAGAACAGGCTTGAACAAAATGCGATTGGAGGAATTAATGGAAAATTAAGTGATCAAGGCTTGCAAGCAACTAGAATCTTGGAATGTGGGAATTCTGGGATAGCTTAGCATGGCATTCATCATAAATTAGCCTGAAAAGAGGCTCATAGAGAAAATAGAAAGGAATTTAATTGAAGCTAAGTACATAAGAGAGTGTGTTAATTAAATAGAAGGTGTATATAACTGTATATAAACAGATGCTAATCTCCTTAGAAAGGAGGAAGAAAGGAAACTGACATTGTGTTAAGGATAGAAGGGAGAAATCGTTGTAATTGTTTGTTTGTTTTTAAGTATACATGGAAAATTAAAGAAATCAAGACTTTTGACCTCAAATAAAGGAAATAAAGGTATGGAGATAGAGTGAAAACCTATATCAACAAATAATAATAAGAGATATTGATCTCCATAGAATGGAGGGATAAGAGGAAATTACATTGTCTTAAGGATAGAAGGAAGAAATAATGGCAACTTCTTTACATATTTTAAGTATATATGGAAGGATAAAGAAATCCAGGCCTATGATCTGATATGTAGGAAACAAGAGTACAGAGATCAAGAGAAACTCTATCTCAACAGAAAATAATTGTTTTAATTGTTTGAATTGTTTTATTTATCAAAACGAAGTTGGATATTGTTTGGTGACCTCTGGGAGAGAAATCAGAGTAAAGTAGGGGCTAAGAAAAAGGAGGCTGATAAATTGAACCAATCAATTATTGGTTACTGTACCAAGGGCGTGTTATTTGGGGCGAGTGGCTCTGTATTTGTGTTAACAGGCTAGGAGAAAAGACTTTGGATCACTTCAAAGTAATATGGATCAGATTGATAGGGGAAATCCTTCTGAAGACCTTGGCTCCAGACAAGAAGGAAAAATTCAAGTAGAAAAATGAGACAGATAACATAAATTTCTGATCCTTACAAGTGGGAACAACCTTGGAATGGCTTAGACATAAAAATGTCTTTAGCTAAAACTTTAGGTAAAATAAACCAAAAAATTGTATTAGTTATGAATTCCTTAAAATTCACCATGCTACCCTTCCAATGACATGAATGAAGACATATTCTACTTGGTTATTAATAAAACTAAAATATAAAATCACAGTTGTTTCACATGCTCAAACTAGGAGCAAAAATCCATCCTTAACTGATCTATGCACCTTGAACAATCCATACAAATATCTTTACAGAACTAAAAATGAAGTTGTAAGGTGTATATACTGAAGAATGAAACACCAAGATACAGCTCTGACAAGACTGATCCTCAGGGATGCTGAAATGACCTGTTGTTCAAGCTCCCTACCTTACCTGATGCTGTTTCCAGACTTGATTCCAGAAGAGCTTCAGTAATAGATGCTGATTGCTTGAGATTAATCCAGCCATTCAGAAGGATCCAGGCAGGACTTCAGTTAAGTCCTGAACTTTCTAAGCAGACAGAGACTGGATACCAAATTCTAAAGCTAGCTTTCTTAAGTTTAACCAATTTTTTTCTAATTTTCTACCCTTCCCCACATCTAAAAAATATTCATCATCCAAACTGAGCAGGAAGAAGCTTTGGAGAGTCATCATTCCAATTACTTGTGTTTGCTGGTCCGGTTATAGTTATTCTATAGCTATAACAGATAGGATGTCTTTTTAAGGTATGGTTTGGAAATGGTCATATTTTAGGACAGAGAAGAAACTAAATATAGCTTAGACTCAGGTATTTCTATTTTTCCTTTCTTCTTCTCTATCCTTTCCATTTTAGGTAAAGGATAGAGGGTTGAAAAATAAAATGAAAGGGTTAAAGTAGTATTATAAGAAATTAGGCAAATACGTTTATGATATTAAATTTACTCTCGAATAAAACATTTTACAGCCATAATCTTACATAGGAGGAAACTTTACATTTTCATACAGATTTTAATTTTCTTACATTGGTACAGGTTTAAGGTTTTCATTGACATAAATATCTGTATATTTATACAAAATTAATTTTGTTATTCTTACATAGCCATAGTGCCTATTCAACTCATACAAGAATACAAGGCTTAGACTAAGTCCTTTTAATAGATACTATAACAAACTGGTCAGGATGATTCAGTAATGTAAGCTAATAGTCAGATAGTGAAATTCATGGTTATATTAGGCTGAAACTCAGTTAATTACAATAAAATGATTTCAATATTACTAAAAAGGTAAATAGCTTTGAGTAGTCAAAGTTTAACAGTTCAGATACTTTATATATCTATGGATGTATATATGTGTGTGTATGTATATACACATATATGTATATATAGTCTTCAAAAGCATCAGAGATTCATATAAATTTTCATTTAAAATTGTTTCATTATTAATAGGTTTTTTTGTTTTCTTTTTTACTAAGAGACATGGTCTGCTCCAGATAATACCCCATTCCACTGAAAAAAGATATTGAGCCTCATTATCTCCATATGTTATTGATTCAATTGTACCAACCTAGCAACTGAGCAAGAGTTGATGTTATTTGATCAACAGACAAAGTGTTGTTCAAACATGAGAGACAAATTCTAAATAGTCAATGGCTAAGCTCTACCAAGACAGGGTGAGCTTGTCCTTCATAATTCCTGCTTATTTAACATCTGTCAGATGTTCTGAGCCAGAAGGCTGAAGACAAATGCTCCATCATTTTAAGAAATAGCAGGGACTGTCCAGGCAGTCAGCTGTCTCTACAATTTGTATAAGCTCTTAAGCTATGTCTTTATGTTTCCTACATATTCAAATAATATAAATACAATTTATTTCTTTTTTTTAATTAGGTATTTTCCTCGTTTACATTTTCAATGCTATCCCAAAACTCCGCCATACCCACCCCCCCAATCCCCTACCCACCCACTCCCCCTTTTTGGCCCTGGGGTTCCCCTGTACTGGGGCATATACAGTTTGCAAATCCAATGGGCCTCTCTTTGCAGTGATGGCCAACTAGGCTATCTTTTGATAGATATGCAGCTAGAGTCAAGAGCTCCGGGGTATTGGTTAATTCATAATGTTGTTCCACCTATAGGGTTGCAGTTCCCTTTAGCTCCTTGGGTAATTTCTCTAGCTCCTCCATTGGGGGCCGTGTGACCCATCCAATAGCTGACTGTGATCATCCACTTCTGTGTTTGCTAGGCCCCGGCATAGTCTCACAAGAGACAGCTACATCTGGGTCCTTTCAGCAAAATCTTGCTAGTGTGTGCAATGGTGTCAGCGTTTGGGAGCTGATTATGGGATGGATCCCTGCATATGGCAATCACTAGATGGTCCATCCTTTTGTCACAGCTCCAAATTTTGTCTCTGTAACTCTTTCAATGGGTGTTTTGTTCCCATTTCTAAGAAGGGGCAAAGTGTCCACAATTTGGTCTTTGTTCTTCTTGAGTTTCATGCGTTTAGCAATTTGTATCTTATATCTTGGGTATCCTAAGTCTCTGGGCTAATATCCACATATCAGTGAGTACATATTGTACAAGTTCCTTTGTGTTTGGGTTACCCCACTCAGGATGATGCCCTCCAGGTCCATCCATTTGCCTAGGAATTTCCAGCTTCTGGCTATTATAAATAAGGCTGCTATGAACATAGTGGAGCATGTGTCCTTCTTACCTGTTGGGACATCTTCTGGATATATGCCCAGGAGAGGTATTGTGGGATCCTCCGGTAGTACGATGTCCAATTTTCTGAAGAACCGCCAGACTGATTTCCAGAGTGGTTGTACAAGCTTGCAATCCCACCAACAATGGAGGAGTGTTCCTCTTTCTCCACATCCTCGCCAGCGTCTGCTGTCACCTGAATTTTTGATCTTACCCATTCTGATTGGAGTGAAGTGGAATCTCTCTTTCCATCTTCTGAGATCTTCTTTAATTTCTTTCTTCAGATACTTGAAGTTCTTATCATACAGATCTTTCACTTCCTTAGTTAGAGTCACGCCAAGGATTTTATATTATTTGTGACTATTGAGAAGGATGTTGTTTCCCTAATTTCTTTCTCAGCCTGTTTATCCTTTGTGTACAGAAAGGCCATTGACTTGTTTGAGTTAATTTTATATCCAGCTACTTCATTGAAGCTGTTTATCAGGCTTAGGAGTTCTCTGGTGGAATTTTTAGGGTCACTTATATATACTATCATATCATCTGCAAAAAGTGATATTTTGACTTCTTCCTTTCCAATTTGTATCCCCTTGATCTCCTTTTGTTGTCTAATTGGTCTGGCTAGGACTTCAAGTACAATATTGAATAGGTAGGGTGAGAGTGGACAGCCTTGTCTAGTTCCTGATTTTAGTGGGATTGCTTCCAGCTTCTCACCATTTACTTTGATGTTGGCTACTGGTTTGCTGTAGATTGCTTTTATCATGTTTAGGTATGGGCCTTGAATTCCTCATCTTTCCAAGACTTTTATCATGAATGGGTGTTGGATTTTGTCAAATGCTTTCTCAGCATCTAACAAGATGTTTATGTGGATTTTGTCTTTGAGTTTGTCTATATACTGGATTACGTTGACAAATTTCCGTATATTGAACCATCCCTGCATCCCTGGGATGAAACCTACTTGGTCAGGTTGGATGATTGTTTTGATGTGTTCTTGGATTCAGTTAACAAGAACTTTATTGAGGATTTTTGCATCGAAATTTTAAAGGGAAATTGGTCTGAAGTTCTCTATCTTTGTTGGGTCTTTTTGTTGTTTAGGTATCAGAGTAATTGTGGCTTCATAGAATGAGTTGGGTAGAGTACCTTCCGATTCTATTTTGTGGAATAGTTTGTGAAGAACTGGAATGAGGTCTTCTTTGAAGGTCTGATAGAACTCTGCACTAAACCCGTCTGGTCCTGGGCTTTTTTTGGTTGGGAGACTATTAATGAATGCTTCTATTTCTTTAGGGGATATAAGACTGTTTAGATCATTAACCTGATCTTGATTTAACTTTGGTACCTGGTATCTGTCTAGAAACTTGTGCATTTCATCCAGGTTTTCCAGTTTTGTTGAGTATAGCCTTTTGTAGAAGGATCTGATGGTGTTTTGGATTCCTTCAGGATCTGTTGTTATGTTTCCCTTTTCATTTCTGATTTTGTTAATTAGGATACTTTCCCTGTGCCCTCTAGTGAGTCTGGCTAAGGGTTTGTCTATCTTGTTGATTTTCTCAAAGAACCAGCTCCTTGATTGGTTGATTCTTTGAATAGTTCTTCTTGTTTCCACTTGGTTGATTTCACCCCTGAGTTTGATTATTTCCTGCTTTCTACTCCTCCTGGGTGAATTTTCTTCCTTTTGTTCTAGAGCTTTTAGGTGTGTTGTCAAGCTGCTAATGTGTGCTCTCTCTAGTTTCTTTTTGGAGGCACTCAGAGCTATGAGTTTTTCTCTTAGGAATGCTTACATTGTGTCCCATAAGTTTGGGTATGTTATGGCTTCGTTTTCATTAAACTCCAAAAATTCCTTAATTTCTTTCTTTATTCCTTCCTTGACCAAGTTATCATTGAGAAGAGTGTTGTTCACTTTCCACGTGAATGTTGGCTTTCTATTATTTATTTTGTTATTGAAGATCTGCCTTAGTCCATGGTGATCTGATAGGATGCATGGGACAATTTCTATATTTTTTTATATGTTGAGGCTTGTTTTGTCACCAATTATGTGATCGATTTTGGAGAAGGTACCATGGGGTGCTGAGAAGAAGGTATATCCTTTTGTTTTAGGATAACAAGTTCTGTAGATATATGTTAAGTCCATTTGTTTCATCACTTCTGTTAGTTTCACTGTGTCCCTGTTTATTTTCTGTTTCCATGATCTGTCCATTGGTGAAAGTGGTGTGTTGAAGTCTCCCACTATTATTGTGTGAGGTCTAATGTGTGCTTTGAGCTTTACTAAAGTGTCTTTAATGAATGTGGCTGCCCTTGTATTTGGAGCATAGATAATCAGAATTGAGAGTTCCTCTTGGAGCATTTTACCTTTGATGAGTATGAAGTGCCCCTGCTTGTCTTTTTTGATTATTTTGGATTGGAAGTCGATTTTGTTAAATATTAGAATGGCTACTCCAGCTTGTTTCTTCATACCATTTGCTTGGAAAATTGTTTTCCAGCCTTTCATTCTGAGGTAGTCTCTATCTTTTTCTCTGAGATGAGTGTCCTGTAAGCAGCAAAATGTTGGGTCCTGTTTGTGTAGCCAGTTTGTAAGTCTATGTCTTTTTATTTGGCACTTGATTCCATTGATATTAAGAGATATTAAGGAAAAGTAATTGTTGCTTCCTATTATTTTTGTTGTTAAAGTTCTGTTCTTGTGGCTGTCTTCTTTTAGGTTTGTTGAGGGATTACCTTCTTGTTTTTTTCTAGGGCATGGTTCCCGTCCTTGTATTGGTTTTTTTCTGTTATTATCCTTTGAAGGACTGGATTAGTGGAGAAATAATGGGTGAATTTGGTTTTGTCGTGGAATACTTTGGTTTCTCCATCTATGGTAATTGAGAGTTTGGCTGGGTATAGTAGCCTGGACTGGAATTTGTGTTCTCTTAGTGTCTGTATAACATCTGTCAAGGCTCTTCTGGCTTTCATAGTCTCTGGTGAAAAGTCTGGTGTAATTCTGATAGGCTTGCCTTTATATGTTACTTGACCTTTTTCCCTTACTGCCTTTGGTATTCTATCTTTATTTAGTGCATTTGTTGTTCTGATTATTATGTGTCGGGAGGAATTTCTTTTCTGATCCAGTCTATTTGGAGTTCTGTAGGCTTCTTGTATGTTCATGGGCATCTCTTTAGATTTGGGAATTTTTCTTCAATAATCTTGTTGAAGATGTTTGCTGGTCCTTTGTGTTGAAAAGCTTCATTCTCATCCACTCCTATTATCTGTAGGTTTGATCTTCTCATTGTGTCCTGGATTTCCTGGATGTTTTGAGTTTGGACCTTTTTGCATTTTCCATTTTCTTTGATTGTTGTGCCGATGTTCTCTATGGAATCTTCTGCACCTGAGATTCTCTCTTCCATCTCTTGTATTCTGTTGCTGATGCTCGCATCTATGGTTCCAGATTTCTTTCCTAGGGTTTCTATCTCCAGTGTTGCCTCACTTTGGGTTTTCTTTATTGTGTCTACTTCCCTTTTAAGGTCTTGGATGGTTTTATTCAATTCCATCACCTGTTTGGTTGTGTTTTCCTGCAATTCTTTAAGGGATTTTTGTGTTTCCTCTTTAATGTCTTCTACTTGTTTAGCAGTGTTCTCCTGTATTTCTTTAAGAGAGTTATTTAAGTCCTTCTTGATGTCCTCTACCATCGTCATGAGATATGCTTTTAAATTCAGGTCTAGCTTTTCAGGTGTGTTGGGGTGCCCTGGACTGGGCGAAGTGGGAGTGCTGGGTTCTGATTATGGTGAGTGGTCCTGGTTTTTGTCAGTAAGATTCTTACGTTTACCTTTCGCCATCTGGTAATCTCTGGAGTTAGTTGTTATAGTTGTCTCTGCTTAGAGATTGTTCCTCTGGTGATTTTGTTAGCCTCTATCAGCAGATCAGGGAGATTATCTCTCTTCCCTGAGTTTCAGTGGTCAGAGCAGTCTCTGCAGGCAAGGTCTCCTCTTTCAGGGAGGTGCACATTTATCTGGTGTTTGGACCTCCTCCTGGCCGAAGATGAAGGCCGAAAACAGGATTTTTCCCAGAAGCTGTGTTGCTTTGGCCTGTCACAGAAGCCGTTGTTTCAGTAGTCCACACTTTCACTTGTGTAGACTACTTTCCATGGAGTCCTGGATCCAAGGTGTCTCCTGTGAAACGTGAGGCAGAAGCCTCTCAGGCTGGGCAGACACCTGTGCTCCGACCAGGAAGGTGGCTGGTTGTCTGGAGCCAAAAATGGCGCTGCTTCAGAGGCTCTGTGGCTCTCGTCTGTCCCAGAAGCTGCTGGCCTCTGTGTTCCACACTCTCACCTGCAGGCTGCCCAAAGTGGAGTCATAAATATAATTTTAACTCCTTCTTAATTTTACCCTCTGATGGGGTTGAGGACTACTTATAGTCTCATAATCAAACTTAAATTTTTTAACATTAAGGAAGATGACCTAGATTTGAAAGGATTGTTGTCAGATGGCAATACAAGTTAAAATCAAACATTATTCAGCTATAGAATTATAAAAACTTTAATATAGGATAGATGATAGACTAGTGTAACTGAATCCCCAAATGTGATGATCTGGATATTATAAATAACTTACAATTTACATATTCAATGTATATCTGAGAGGAAAAGGTCCTATTTAATAGGACACAAAAATGGATATGTAGCTGCTTGTATTCTAATACTAATTATGTTCAGCAATGAACTACATGACATTTTCACATAGCTTCGGGTACCTGCCCCTACTTGATATTGATTAGTAAAGATGCCAACAGCCAATAGCTAAAGATCATAGAGAGAGATGGATAGTGAATCTGCTGCCATGATTTATTAAATAAAATTATATGAACATTATGCATCTCAAGATGGCCTTAAACCTAAATCATTCAGCTTTTGTCCATGGAATACTTGAATATAGACAAATAGGACTATCCTTGATTGTGATAGAATTTATTTTGTATGTGTTATTAAGTTATACAATTTTATATGAACCATAGTCTGAATAGAATAACTAATATAGCTTTCTCTAGACAAGCAAAATATATTGTGTGTAATTGTGAATCTAATTCATCTGCTTTCATGTATTAGATGATGATAATAATTTTACCTGAATTATTGAATTATCTACCGGAATATACTGTTATAAAATAAATATTTATATAAATAATTGAAATATATATATATATATTCTGATTCCTTATAACACAAGAAAACAAATAAAAACTTGGGTTAACAATAAACAATATATATTAGAAGGTATTTCTATATTCTCTTCATGATTATTTTCTTAAAAGCATTAGATATATCAATTATGCATAAATCCTACAGGAGATTATGTTTTTCATAAAATAATAGGAACTATGTTAATCTTTCAGAAATGTCCCTTTTATTTACATTCATTCTGGAAATTTTGTTATGTCAAAAATAAAATGTTGCTTTGTTTTTTTGTTTGTTTTTGGTTTTGTTTCTTTTGGTTTATTTACATATTTATTTATTTAATCTTCATTTTAATCATGAAAATTTCATGTCATGCTTGCCATCTGGAAATGTACTTTACCCATGTTTCAAAAAGTAGAAGTTCATAGTACATTGAACAGCTATGTGGTACAAAATTTAGGGTGCATCCAAACTTGATTATTTAAATTTGTTTTTATTAAACTAATAAAATTTATTTTAAAACATATAACTCAGTACTGACAATTTTTAAGATATCAAAATAATTTATAATAGCTAAATGCCTCTTAAATATATATGATATCTTCTGAAGCTAAAAGTTATGTGCATTCAACCGGCTTTTAAAATCTATTTGGACCATTAAACATGGTAGAAGCAGAGAAAAATCTTATAAAGTCCTCTATGAAAGAAAATTGTGAAAAGATCCTGATTAGGCAGAAACTGTTCAAGTTTAACTGTGGCTTTACAGAATGAATTGGGTAGTTTCCTTCTGTTTCTATTTTGTGGAATTGTTTGAAGAGTAGTGGTATTAGGTCTTCTTTGAAAGTCTGACAGAATTCTGCACTAAACCCATGTGGTCCTGGGCTTTTTTCTTGGTTGAAAGACTTTAAATAACTGCTTCTATTTCTGTAAGGATTATGCAACTGTTTAGATGGATTATCTGATTCTGATTTAAATTTGGTACCTGGTATCTGTCTATAAAATTGTCCATTTCATCCAGGTTTTCCAGTATTGTTGAAAATAGGCTTTTTTTAGTAGGATATCATGATTTTTTTTTAATTTCCTATTTCTGTTGTTATATCTCCATTTTCATTTCTGTTTTTGTTAATTTGAATACAGTGTGCCCTCTGGTTATCTGACTAAGTGTTTATCAATCTTGTTGATTATCTTAAAGAACAGCTCTTAGTTTTGTTGATTTTTTGTATAGTTCTTCTTGTTTCTACTTGGTTGATTTCATTCACTAGTTTGATTATTTCCTGCCACTTACTCCCTTTGGGCATATTTCCTTCGTTTTTTGTTCTAGAGCTTTCAGGTGTGCTGTTAAGCTGGTAGTGTATGCTCTCTTAAGTTTCTTTTTGGAGGCACTCAGAGTTGAGTCTTCCTCTTAGCAGTACTTTCATTGAGTCCTATAAGTTTGGGTATTCATTTTCATTAAGTTCTAAAAAGTCTTTAATTTCTTTATTTCTATTTGACCAAGTTATCATTGAGTAGGGCCTTGTTCAGCTTTCATGTTTATGAGGGAGTTCTGTTGCTTTTGTTGCTATTGAAGATCCATGGGGAGCAGATATAATGCATGATATTATTTCAGTTTTCTTTTATCTCTCAAGGCCTGTTATGAGACTGATTATATAGTCAATTTTGGAGAAGGTACCATGAGGTGCTGCGAAGAAGGTATACTCTTTTGTTTTAGGATGAAATGTTCTACAGATATCTGTTAAATCCATTTGGTCCATAACATCTGTTAGTTTCAATGTGTCTCTGTTTATTTTTTGTGTTTCCATAGTCTTTCCATTGATGAGAATGGGGTGTTGAAGTTTCCCGTAATTACTGTGTCAGGTGCAATGAGTGCTTTGAGTTTTCGCAGAGTTTCTTCGGTGAGTATGGGAGCCCTTGCATTTGGAGCCAGATATTCAGAATTGAGAGTTCTTTGTGGTACATTTTTTTCTTTTGAAGAGTATGATGTATCCTTTTCTAATCCTTTTTTATAACTTTTGGTTGAAAGTTGCTTTTATTCATTATTAGAATGGCTATGCTAGTTTGTTTCTTAGAACCTTTTGCTTGGAACCTTTTGCTTGTTTACATATTCAGTCTGTTATTTTATATATTTTTATTGGGCAATTGAGTCCATTGATGTTAACAGATATTAAGAAATAGTTATTGTTGCTTCCTGTCATTTTTTATGTTATTTTTATGTTTGTGTGGCGATCTTCTTTTGTTGAAAGATTATTTTCTGCTTTTACTAGGATGTAGATTCTCTCCTTTTGTTGGTGTTTTCCATCTATTATCCTTTGTAGGGCTCTATGTGTGGAAAGATATTGTGTAACTTTGTTTTTGTCATGGAATATCTTGGTTTCTCCATATATGGTATAGTAGCTTGAGCTGTCATTTGGGTTCTCTTAGCGTCTGTATGAGATCTTCCCAGTATCTTCTAGTGTTCACAGTCTCTGATGAGAAGTCTGGTGTAATTTTGATAGTTATGCCTTTATATGTTACTTGACCTTTATCCCTTATTGCATTTAATATTCTTTCTTTGTTTTGTGCATTTGCTGTTTTGACTATTATGTGACAGGAAGAATTTCTTTTCTGGTTCAATTTATTTGGAGTTCTGTAGGCCTCTTGTATGTTTATGGGTGTTCTTTCTTCAGGTTAAGGAAGTTTTCTTCTATCATTTTGTTGAACATATTTATTTGGCCTTTAAGTTGTGAGTCTTCCCTCCATTGTATACTTATTCTCCATAGGTTTGATTTTCTCGTTGTGTCCTATATTTCCTGGATGTTTTGGGTTAGGAGCTTTTTGCATCTTGCATTTTCTTTGACTGTTGTGTCAGTAGTTTCTATTGTATCTTCTGCACCTGAGATTCTCTTTTCTATCTCTTGTATTCTTTTGGTAATGCTTGCATCTATGACTCCTGATCTCTTTCCTAGGTTTTCTATCTCCATGTTTGCCTCTCTTTGTTATTTCTTTATTGTTTCTATTTCCATTTTTAGGTCCTTGATGGTTTTGGTCAATTCCTTCACCTGTTTGGCTGTGTTTTCCTCCAATTCTTGAAGGGATTTTTGTTTTTCCTCTTTAAGGGCTTCAAGCTGTTTATCTCTGTTCTGTATTTCTTTAAGGGAGTTATTTATGTCCTTCTTAAAGTCCTCTACCATCATTATGGCATGTAATTTGAAATCAAAGTCTTGCTTTTATGGTGTGTTGGCGTATCCAGGGTTCACTGTTGTGGGGAATCTAGATTTTCATGATGCCAAGCAGTTTTGGTTTCTGTTTCTTATATTCTTGCCCTTGCCTCTTACGATCTCATTATCTCTGGTGTTAACTGGTCTTGCTGTATCTGACTGTGGCTTGTCCCTCCCGCAAGTCTGTGTGTCATAACTTCTGGGAGACTAGTTCTCTCTGGGAGTAATTTGGATATGGACTGATGTGGCACATGGTCAGCTCCACGGTGCACATGAAACCAGAGGGATCCTGTGTCTGGCTGTTCCTTGGTTCCTGTGTCCTGGTGCCTCAGGGCAGTGCCCTCTAGGTCCTGGAGTTTGATTAGAAGTGGTGGTCTTACCTGGGCTCACAGGATTGTCAGTACTCCTGGGAGACCTGCTTTCTCCAGCCGGTATTTGGGTAAGGAGCTTTGTGGCACAGAATCAGCTCCAGGCACTGTCAGAAAGGATCAGCTCTGGCCAAAGACAGAAACTGGAATCCTTTTCTCCTTTTCCAGGGGATTACCCAAAGAGTTTCCGACTAATTTCCAGTCATTTAAGACTTCTTCAAGTTTTGAAATAGGCCTTTCCAACTCTGAAGCTGTGGTGAAGTCTTTGATTCCAACCATATAGGACTCGGGTTTACTCTTTGCTGTCAGCTTGCATAGCAACATCCCAACTGCTATATAATGAAAATTTCATTGTATGTTGTCATCTATCACCTGGATTTTTGAAGAACAATTTTTTGGTTTCTTTGCAAGCAATAATAGTGTTTAGATTTTGCTATTTCTTTTTCTTATCAATATCCATATTTTGCTTAAAAATCTATGGTAACTGAAAATATATTCATTAAACATAGTCTAGAATAATTGCTCTGTCCACTTCTTATTAAAATAGTTCTTGCTTTTTATAAGCAGAATTTTTTCTTCATATTTCAACATTGCTTTCTTTCTGAGAGTGTATTATTATATTCATCATTGTCAGGTGGTAAAGCATTGATATGCTTGCTTAAAAGATCACATGACTAATCAACAATTATACCTTCATAAATCCATTTTCCATGGGTGCAGAGTAAAGTACCTTACTCTCAATATTAACATTGAAATTCAGGGAGTTAGTAAAGGGACGAGGAGGCTATGATGACAAATAAACTCAAACAGAGATTCTTACAGTATAATTTGTCTTCTAGACAGATTTTGTTACCAAAAAAATATTAATTAGAAATGAACAAACAAAATATATTAGCAGTAGATATTATAGTGACTATCCATAAACTTATTTTGTATGTTTTGCTTGTGATTGGTTAAGATATAACAATTTTTAATTTGTTATTTAAAAGATAATCCACAGATACTTCCAATACCTGAGTCTACTTTCATTTTCCATGAATTAGGTATATATTTCAAGTCATTTCATCTCAGCTTTATCTATTTGTAGAAGTATGCAACCTAAACCTTCCTCATATTTTTGGTCAATACATCTCTATTTTTTTACATGTCTTATCTTCTCCTGAACAGTAAGTCCTAATTTCACTGTAAAACACATATTTAAAGCATAAAGCACAATGTTTACATAAAGTAAGTAAAAAATAGTCAGTCATTTTTGTTTTTAAAAAGTAAGTGTTCATACATGCTTCTTTAATTTTGATACAGACTATATTTCAATATGATTAAGTTTCCTGGCAATGTAAATGACATAATTTTATCATTTAAATTTATGCTTTCTTATGAAGAAGTTCACAGTTGTGCAAATGATAATCATTCAAACTTTTAAATTCTGTTCTTGGTCTCAAGTTGTCATTTATTACTGAAGTCATAATTCTGAAATTAAATTCCAGTTATTTTGGATTTATAGTTAGAATGAATGAATTTATTTAGATCATAAATAAATAATAATAGATGTTATTATTTATAACAATCTATTCAGTCAAAAAAGCTAGACATATTTCTTTAATAGGTATTTATCCATACTACCAAAAAACTTAAGTGGTGGAACCATACTTTTACCATGTGACTTTTGAGAAGCTAAACACTTAGATTTAATTTTTTATATTGAAAATAATGATAAATATTATATGGTTTGTTACAGAACTAAAATTTCAAATGCTTGTAATATAGGTATAAAAACTTACATGGACTTGTGTTAGGCAATAATTATTTAAAGCATAAAGATATAATTTTTGTAGTTGTGTCAGTTGAACATTTTAAAAATATAACTTGAATGAAACTATTAAGAAATAAAAATGTCAGACATAATTTGGAATTGTTATACACAAAATCTAACACCCTCATGAATTCATGGTCATAATGATAAATATCAGTAAAAGTAAATTATAGATATAAAAGATATTTTTCTCAAAGAGTTATGAAAGAAATCACCACAGAAAACATATTCAGGATAATTAATCAATATGGTAAAAATATTAATATCACACTAAAATGCATCTATAGAGCCAGTGTTAATTAAAAAGGAAAGAGAATTAGCAATGTGGCTATAATATGTAATTCTCTAACAAGGGAGGTTGTGGAAGAAAAAACTTATTGAATTTGAGCCTTTTCAAACCACAATGTGAATTACATGCCAGCATGGACTCTATAACATGATACTATCTTTAGAAAATAATAGTGAGCACAATTATAATAAATAATGGAGATGCTAAATAGTTGGGAAAACATAAAACACAAAATAATGACTCTCATCATATTCCATAAATTTCTTTTCCACTAGTAGTCAACAGTTTAGTGATTTGGGTGTGGATGGGGGTACATATGGTTGCACACACATGTATTGCAGGTGTCTGCGCATCGAGAACCTGGAGGTTATGGAATTGACAGTGTGTATCAATCTTTCATTGTTATGCCCTGTTAAATATTTAAATAAAAACAATTCCTCATTTCTCTACTGCTTCATCCTATCTGTGAAGTTCAATAAATATAGCCCCATTTTAGGGACAAACAATATTTAGGACAGACATAAACCAGATAAAATAAAAAGATTATGCACAAGACACAGACCTCAAACCTCAGACAGACAAAACAAATATGAGGATGTAGAAAATGGATGTCTCACTCGATATAAACTACCTCAAGAAAAAGATTTTTTTTAAAAATTTCTTAATGTGACATCAATATACACTTACATAATTCAATTCTTTGTAAACACATGTCCTATTTTAGTCATACAATTTAAAAAAGAAAATAGGCCAACAGTAAATGCAAAAAAAAAAAAAAAAAAAAAAAAAAAAAAAAAAAAAACAAACAAACAAACAAAAAAAAAAAAAAAAAAACCACGGGGTATTCATGGATAAAGTGGTAATCCTATCACCTGAAAACAGAAGGCTAAAACAGTTAAAGATGTGAAAGACTAAATTTAGCTAAACTGACCGGACAGAGATATTAACTCATAATGTTTATAACAAAGAAAATTGCCTTTCCTGCAAATGTCTAAGTCTTCTTGCCAAGTATTCAGAGTTAACACCAACTACTGTTATGTTTTTGGCAAGATTCAGTTATAGAATTGACAATATTTATTTGAAATAGAAAGTGTCTTGTTAGATGATATTTTCCATATGGTTGCATAAAGGTCAGAAAATCAAACAAAATCAAACACAGTACTACCTTGCAATAAGAATTCTCCAAATTTACCACAGTTTTCATTTTAATAGAAATAATTTTAATAAATGAACCATATTGGACACTTTGAATGCCAGGTTTTAAATCCCAACTAGCCAGTATCTCTGGCAAAACACTGAAAATATCAGAAAACTCTACAATGAGAAAAGTAAGAATACATCTTGATTTTACTACAAATGTCAAATCTTTGAAAACTAATATTATTATTTGGCTTCACATTCATTGAAAGAAATATTAAGTGACATTATTCTATTATTCTACTTACAAAAAATATGATTCTTAATGTGGAATGACACTTAACTGAGTATTTTAAAAACATATTTAACAAATGGTTGCTATAATACAATTTTTCATTTGTTGCACATAATTATACATATGTATGTCTATATAATTTTTGAAATTGTATTTTTTTGAAAACTACACACTTATTTTCAATTAGATTTAATACAATGCTCATAAAGTCAAACTGATATGCTTATATAATATCAATAAAAGTCATAGTATGCATAATATTAATTGTGATTTCATATTAGGCACATTGACTTGCAAAACAAACAATACTTGCCATGGAATACACAATTACCAGCTGTGTCAATGTATATGATATTTTGCACCAGCAAATAAAACAGGAGATGCATCCTCCTGAGTATCCTCTCTTCCTCCTTCATAGAAATATAGGAAAATCAATCAAACTGGTTAAATAAATGAATATTCCTTCTATTCATGACCTGAGAAGGGAAATAGAAGCAATTGAAACACACACACACACACACACACACACACACACACACACACACACACACAAACTTGGGGGAATCTTGGAGATGGAAAATCTAGGAAAGAGAGTAGCAATTACATATGTAAGCCTTATTAATAGAATACAAGGAATATAACAGAGAGTTACAGGCATAAAAGACACAATAGAAAAAAACAAGTACAGCAGTCAAAAATATATTAAATCTAAAATAATACTGATGCATAACATCCATAAAATCTAGAACACCATGAAAACACCAAATCTAAGAAAGATAGGAAGAGAAAAAGGAATAGATTCCTAGCTCCAAAGCAACAAAAAATATTTTCAATAAAGAAAGAAATGCCTATAAACATAGTAGAAGTAAACATAACACCAAATAAATTATACTAGAAAAGATAATAAGGTAATTCTCCTACACACAATAGTCAAAATACTATATGTATAGAAGATCAACAAAGTAATATTAAAGGATGCAAGAGGAAAAGACTAAGTAACATATAAAATCCAGACCTATCAGAACTATAACTGATTTCACAATGAAAATTCTCAAAGCCATAAGTACCTGGGCAGATGTCATGTAAATCATAATAGACCACAGATGCCAG
>NC_000067.6:112257103-112312103 GCF_000001635.26 Mus musculus
CATGCGCAGATTATTTGTTTACCACTTAGAACACAGGATGTCAGCGCCTTCTTGCAACGGCGAATGTGAGGGCGGCTCCCCACATTCCTGAGTTGCTGCAGGTCTCCTAAGAGACCAGCAGCCCTAGCTCCAGCAGATCTCATGGTTTGCATTCAGAGTGTCAGACACACTGATAATCTGTCCTGGCAAAAGACACAGGCCAGACAGGAGATGGAGATCAAGTGGTGCAAAGTGGTCTCAGACTGCTGGAATCCTCAGGGGTCCCAAACGTTTGGGTTATTTGGGAAGTACTTTATCTGTTGCCCTACATGCCACAGATCTCCTGGCAGATCTCAATAGTGTGGGATTTTCAGAGGCACAGTCTTGCTGATGATCTGCCTGGGCTGAAGGTGTAATATAGAAGCAAGGTGGAGACAAAGCTGAACTTGGACTTTTAAACGAACTGTTAAAAGTTAGAATGTGCGAAAGGAGAAGAAGGAGCAATTGAGAAGAAAATTTTAAGATATTTTATGAAATGAGAAATGTGAAAAATAGTTTTAATTGGTGAGAGGGGAAGGAGATCATTAGAGCAGGAAGGAAAGAGGGGAATGGAAAGAAAATACCACCAGAGTGTTTGAGAAATCTATAGAGAAAAGTATTACTTTATGATTCCTTAAAATACATACTCTATATAAGTTAATGCATATATAACTAATTTAAATGTAGTTATACCACTTAGGAGGAGAAAAAGATTATTCCAAGAACTATATACCATCTAACAGAAATTCCAGTGCCAGATATTTGGAACTTCTCTTTGAGTTGCCAGTCCGGGGAGTAAAAGTGTCTTCCAAAACAATAATGTTGACTGGGACTGCTCATGTTTTCTTCCCCTAGAAATTGAAGGTAATAATATTTTGCTCTCAGCTCTGCATGCTTCAAAGACAGGACTTTGATGAACTGAGTTGGAAATAACCCACCCACCTCCTGCCTCAGAACACTTTTCCATAGTTTACTAAGTTGCAATGCAAGATGTCAAGGGAAAAAAAATCAATTTCCTATACAGCCAAAAATTCTGTGAATTTCAGCAGTGACTGTCATGTGGCAAGATATCCCAAAATCTTTAAGAGTGATACTTTACCTTGACAGGCTTGTCAAGAAATCTCTTTTGATGCCATAGTGATACTTTTTTATAAATGGAATTCAAGCCTGGTTCATATACTTAAGTGATCCTGGGGATTGAAAATCAAACTCTCTACCTGTGGCAGGAAAGCTAACTTCTGCCACTTTTCTAAAGCAGTTCAATTACTTGTGGCATTGTAAATAATTATCTTTATGCCCCTGTGGGCATAAAGCTACATAAATGTAGCTCTCACTGCTTACCAAAGAAAATTGTTTTTGCAGCACACAGAGTCCTTTATAAAAATCTACACTTTGGGAATTGGAACAGAACACTTGATCATGAGGTGCACTTCACCAAACTACTACATCCCAGTTCCTACACTGATAACTCAAAGAAACACTGTGAAAGTAGGGGTAGATAATAATTGCAAGAGCCAAAGCACCAAGGTTTCTGCTGTGCCATCGTGTCTTCTATATATGACAAGGAGGTGCACCCATGGATTTTAAACAACACAGTTTATTAAACATGGCCTTTATAATAATATCAACTGATATATTGATGTGAAGGCAGAGGACAGGTACAGGCATCAGCTTGATCTCTTTCATGACAATATTTTTATCCTACAGTTAAGACTATAAAAAGAAAAAAGGGAATACAAAAGAAAATTAAAGAAGTTAGAGAAGAAGAAGGGATGAAGGGATAAAGGGAGAGAGAGGGGGAAGGGGTTTAACATGATTCTGTTTTAATGCAGAAATTGTAAAAATATCATTGAGAAACTCCAATTTGTATGTGTGTGTTTCCTTTTGTCTGTCTGCCTGTATCTTTATCTGTATTTTCGTATGTGTATATGTTTGCATCTCTCTCTCCCTCTCTTTCTCTCTGTGTGTATGTATGTGTGAATGTATGTTTATGCACATTTTTAGGAGCTGAAGTAGCATCTCCTATGTTTATTTCTGCAAGACAAGTATCAAAGAATTTGTAATATTTACATTTACAATTTTAGATATTAAAAATGTTTCTGCCCCACAATTACTGTATTTAGTCGTTCACACAGAAAACAGTATAATTTTAATATTATTTTTCAGTTTATTTCAAGTGAACATATTTGAATTATGTTTAATTACCACTTTTGGAATAACTTTAAAATCACTTTAATTTATTCTTTCACCTGTATGGTAGCAATTAAGTACTTCACCAGTTTTGGTTCCATGTGCTAAAAATACAAAGGAAATTGATAGCAAATGTTAAATTGAATTCAAATGAAGGAATAGAATATATATTTGATCAAAATACATAACAGGCATATATGAAATTCTCAAAGAATAAACAATAGATAAATGTAAATTTAAAATGATATGTTCAAATTGTAATCTTGTGTTCGTTTGAAGCTTGGAATTGGTTACATAAACTCAGTATTGGATATGACGCTAATAACACAACCATTCATTTCTATTAACTAAATATATTCTATCATAACTTCCTATGGTTTAATTGATAGTGTCATTACATAGAGGATTATATTTCTAAAAGCAAAGTAAATTTGGAAGAAGAAACAAATGAGAAGTTTGAAGCTGAATGTCTTTTGCAATTATTCCTATTTATTTTCTGAGCATGGTCTCTCTTTAGATCTGGAGCTCCCTGTTTTAGCTAGTGTGATAAGTCAAGCCATCTTGCTCCTGGTATTCAGTTTCTATATCCAGTATCAGAATTAGAAGCGGCTAATCATCCTCATTCATAGTTTCCCAAGGTTTCTAGGTTCCAAATGTTGTTGTTGTAGTTTAACCACAAGTACTGTATATACTAAACCATCTCCTTGGCCATAAATTATAATTCTTACATTGTGTGTCATGAAATCAAATATTAGATGAATTAGTTCTTATTTTCATATGGAAATAAATGTATCATACAATGAAGAATAATATTTCTCTATGTACTCTTAAGCTATCAAGTGTTAAGCCCAGTTACTTGGTACAAGTCAATAAGTGTGAATTGTTGAAAAATGGGATCACCTTCACCCACCACTAAAATATTGTATAGTAATACCATTCTTCTCCACCACTTTCCTGAACTCTACTGTAGTAACCTATCATTGCAAAAATCACTATTTACCTCTATAATACAAGTAAGTAGTGCATTTCATTGTGTATAGTAATGCTAGTGAATAAAATATACTTCACAAGAATAATTTTAGGGAACAAAATTGTATTTGGCTCATTGATTGGGAATGTCTAGCATATCCTGCTGGGCAAAAGAAGTAGGCAGGATTTCCTGACATAGTGGAAGAGAATAATGATTTCTACTCATATCCCAACTGTATAAACACACAAGCAGGTGTAATTTTTCAGCTTGCTTTCTCCTTTAACCACCTATAATTTAGTATTGGTCCCATTCAATCATTGTCATGACTTTTGGGAAATTAAGGAATTGCCATCAAGATAAATGGCCGTGGGCATACCCAAGAGTGGTCCTTCTTAATCCCTTAAGTATTTTTTAATACAAAAAAACAAAGTTAACAATAATATGCTGATCATATTTACATATAAAAACCAGTACCAATGAAGTACTGAACTTTCCAGAGACAGTTAGGGAAAGGAGGCAAAAATCAAAAGCTTTATAATTCTATCTTCTTTATATAAGCTAACACCAGAAGGTCCAGACTTAGTATGTGTCTTTGCACAAATTATCTGGATTTAAGGTGGTTCTACCTCAAATGATCCAAACAAGAAACATTTGTACACAACTGCTTGGGCTTTGGTTAATTCCAAATGAAGTTAATTTGACAACCAAGAATGGCCATCACAAAAAAATAAACATTGGTATTGGGTTTCAATTTTTGGATTCTGCCATTTACTGCAGACTATCTGCATTATCTAGTATTGTGGACCAAATAACTATTAGATTATTGGACTTTACAAGGTGAAGGCATCCTTTTTCTTTCTCTGTTCTTGTTGCCTACACCTCATCCATGTTTAGTATGGTTTCCACTCAGTTAAATTTCTATCATTTTTAAACATGAGTCAATTTTTTCAGGCTTAAGGACCTTGTAATATAATTCAATATTGCATATACACAATTGTAGAGAAATGGCATAATGTGACTGCTCTCAACATACTAAATGCAAGGTGACTTAGGGATATCTGTGAATGCCAGCACACTGGGACACCAAGTAAGTATACTTTCTCTGCAGAAGATTCTGGTGTGCTGCCAAGTAAGCTGCATCCCTGAGGAAGTGGCATTCATGATGATTTTCCCATGAAAACTAACTTTATGTATAGTTTAATTCGACTACACATCTAAGAGTTGGACTGCTGATAGATTTTAAAGTATGTAAGGAGGTTTGGGTCACCTTGAACCCAGATAACCTATTGGTTGAGAAATAGAACCTGTTGAGAAGTAGAAGCTATCGGAAATCTTAGTCTGCTTGCCTATAAAAAATGCTGGAGAATTCAATAAAGTATGCAATGGTTCACAATTATTCTGTAACCCATGTATCCTAATTAATATGACCCTACGTAGGAACCTCAATGCAGCAGACATTCACAAGTGGCACTCAAATTCCAGGGATCCCTGAAAAGGAAGATGTCAGGAGGGTGAGAATCTTTGGTAAAGAAACCTTATTAAAAACTGTGTTCCAAGGTTATTTATCAAAAACGTTTTATAGGGAAACGGGACAAAGTAAATTTATTCATTATATTTCATTTTTGCAGCATTTGCTTAAAACTCATTGCGCTTGAGTTAACACCTTCCATCCAAATATGTTTATCTGTTTGTCTATATGTTTGTGTGTAGGTATATATGTATATATGTAAACATGCATGAATATTTGTGGAGTTAATTGTGACAGTAGGCCGGGCCCAGTCAGAGTGTGAGTGTATGAATATGTATATGTGCCTGTAAATATTTGCCTGTATAAAGCATATTAATTCTTTTTTTTCCTTCAGAGGAGCACCAGCAATAAATCCTTTCACTGAATTCGCTGCTGCTAAGCAGTTATTTGTCATATATTAGTGCTTATTAAAGTATAAGTAATAAAGGGTTAAGAAAGAGTAAAGTTTCCCCAGTGCTTATTTAAGCATAGTTAAATAAAGTACCAAGAGTTACAATGTTTAATAAGGAACATAGTTAAAGAAGATGCCAGTTTTTTTTTAATAACCATAAAATAAAGAAAAAGGGTTTTAGAACATTTTAGAAGTTATCAGCAACCATCGAGTATAATTAGAGTGCTAGAAGGCAAGAGAGCATCAATCTATAAAACTAAGTCTGGAGACTAGATATTGAAAATTGGTAAAGGACAAAAAGTGATGTAAAAAGGCTGTTCATCCCTGGGCGGTGGTGGCTCACGCCTTTAATCCCAGCACTTGGGAGGCAGAGGCAGGTGGATTTCTGAGTTTGAGGCCAGCCTGGTCTACAAAGTAAGCTCCAGGACAGCCAGGACTACACAGAGAAACCCTGTCTTGAAAAAAAAAAAAAAAAAAAAAAGGCTGTTCATCAAAGGGAGAAAATTCCTGGAAAGTATTGGTAAATTTTTCCTTCATTTATGTAGTACTAAAGGTTATGAGAAATACACTTAATATTTAAAGTAAAATAAGTGTAATAAAATGTAATAGTCAAGAAACAAACATGGTAAATGTAAACAGTCATACGCTTTTTGTATAAATGCATCTTGTATACTATGCTTCATTGAAGTAGAGAAACAATTACATACATTTTTAGATCTTGTAGAGACCATTTGTCTTTGGTTTCCTGAGGAAGGTACAATAAACTTTGCAACCTGGAAGAGTGTTGAGATAAGACTTCAAGTTACTATAATGTATATGGCAAATTGCTTCTGAGTACCTTTAATCTTTGAAATTTGATTAGAGCTAGGAGAGACAAGTGGATTTTGGAGATGCAAAAGCTGTCTGGGATGCTTTGAGAAAAGAGAAGGAAAGTGAAAACAAGCTGTTCTGAGCTGGTTGCAGAGATGCACCTGGTCACAGTGAGCAGTGTGCCAAACACCGGGAATTATGCATTTATGGACAGGGAAGTATGGAACAAATTCATGGAGATCTAAAAAATCAAATATGTAAAATAAAAAAGGGGAATAATTTGGGAAGCATTTCATGTTCACCCCACATGCTCTTGTTACTTCAAGGTTCAGAATTTTAACATGGCTCAATAGAGTTCAGATAAGTTAATGGAACATGGGCAGCTTACAGTTTAGTCAAAAGCTCAATATTTTAATTTTTCTTTGGTTGTTTTCTGAATATAAACTTAATGATTCTTCTCATCATGCTAGAAACATCTCTGTTCAATCTGTATATGTATAGCTGTAAACCTATAGCTTTAATAACAGATACCTGTTAATTTTTTATATGCATTTCAATACTAGTGGATATATTTTGATACTTTGGTAAACTAAAGTTCACATAAGCTTCAGGGAATAGAGTGTTAAAACAAAACAAAACTTGGACTTGCCTATCACAGATCAAACGGACTCCAAATAAGTACACCTGCCTGTTCTTGAAAACAAGATATTCCCTTGGTCTTAAGATTTATTACGTTTCACGATTGCTAGACAATATTACTTGTGGTTACTAATGTATATTTGGCTCAGCAGATTTTCACCTCACTGATAGACTCAATACAGTGATTAGCTGTTGAACAACTTAACTCTGGACTTGCAGAAAGCTGATGGTATCTAGTTCAGCCAGCTAATGTGATTGCTCCTTGTCTTTCATCAGGATTAACAAACCAGCTTGTTTTTAAAAATTCTCCATTGCCCAGCCTTTGACTTGCATTTTAGCCTTTCTGGAACATTTTTCAGCATTCTAATGTCAGCAGGGAGCAGATATAGAGAGAGATTCAACATCCATGGTCCCCCTTTACACACTCTGAATACAACCCCATGTCTCTTGTCAAATTTTGTAAAGGCTTGTGTTCCTCTGATTATTATAACAGATAATGACCCAGCCTATAAATATTACAAATTTAAGCAATTTTGTATGTGTCTTGAAACTAAACATAACGGAAATGGAATATACACCTTAAAGACAGACAATAGAGGAAAGAACTCACCTTACTTTAAAACAACAACTTAAAAAAATTAGAAAGGAGGAAAATAGATGAATCTTTTATGTTTCTTTATAAACAACTGAAAGTTTCACCAAGAACACTTATTCATCAAACTGTCTTACACGCGTTCTCGCGACCGGCCAGGAAAGACGCAACAAACCAGAATCTTCTGCGGCAAAACTTTATTGCTTACATCTTCAGGAGCAAGAGTGCAAGCCTCAAACCCAAAAACGAAAGCGAAACCCCTTCCCTCTTAAGGAGAGTTATCCTTCGCCTAGGACGTATCACTCCCTGATTGGCTGCAGCCCATGGCCGAGTTGTAGTCACGGGGAAGGCAGAGTACATGGGGTGGAGAACAACCTTTGGCACATGCGCAGATTATTTGTTTACCACTTAGAACACAGCTGTCAGCGCCATCTTGTAACGGCGAATGTGGGGGCGGCTTCCCACAGTTCCCCCTTTTCTATTAATAAAAGCAATAGGCCACCCATATTAATGAGAGTGGAGATAGAGGTCAAATCCCCAGTGTGCAGGTAAAGGAGCCGTACACATAACCTCCTTCCAGGCTCATCACCTAGAGGGGTCCTGGTCTGGTCCCGTGTTGTTTTTCCTGGAGGAAGGACACTTGAACACTCAACCTTCTTGAAAGATGACATGTCTCCCTAGAATAGGCTCATATATGCCGCAGAGCCCTTCTACTGCAGTGCTTAGCCATGCAACTCTCTCGGGCTGCTGAAGCACACTCACTCTATCCCGTGCAATGAGACTAGCCTCGTGGTGTGCAAGAGCTGAGTGGCCAGCGACCTATTGCTTAAGCATAGATAACCATAAATCAGGGGAAGCACCATGTTCTAGTCCTGCAAGCGCCTGGGCAATAACCACCTTGTCTCTCCTAGTTTGGGCCTTAAGCTTACAGACCAACCAAAGAAGCAACACTAATCCACAGCAAAGTGTATCTCCAAATAATATCAATCCCACCCATTCTTTAAAGAAGGAAAATGCTGAGGAGATCCAATTGGGTAATCCTTTGGTTAGGGACAGGTCCAAGCGCGTGGAGTTGACCTGAAGTCTCAATTCCCGAGGGATCTGTTCAAATTCAGCCGTCCAATTCTGTAACATATACTGAAAAAGACTTTTTGACAAATTAGCTGCCCTAGTAAATTTCTCATACTGAATGGAAGTAACACACAATCCCGGAAACTTTTGTTCACATCCCAGCTGAGCTATTTGCCATAATACATCTAGTTGTTTCTGGACAAGATCTATGAGTTGATTAACCAGCATGAGACCACCCTGTATCATGACATTAGCTGAGGCCTGTTTATCTATGACTGTAGTCACTGAGGCTGACAAAGTGTTAATGGTGTCAGTTGTCTGGACCTGTCCAGACAGAGCCAAGGCTGTCTGAATCAAGGCCAAACCCAGTTACTAGTTAGTGGTAAAAAGGCAGGGGAATACTTGAGCATTATACATCACCGGCATTGGGAGTGGAAATGTCGACATTATCCCCCAACGCTGCTCTCTCTTTATTATTGACGCCCTGGACATCACCAAGACGAGGGACATCAGTATTCCCTTGGTCAGTCTGGATTTTTCGGGTGAGTCTTTCTGGTATCCAAAATGGGTTGTCTTCATTCTGTGGGAAAACACAAATAGCTCCCCTGGATCTTATCAAAATAGGATCCGGGCCATACCATTTATTATCAAGGACATTTTTCCATTTAACCATCTCATTGGGCCTATCTGGCTCTGAACAATGACGTTCAGCCGCAGTATGGCCATGAACATCAATATTTAAAAAATTGAGTGTAAAGAGTGCCATAGACACAGACACTCTTGGTACTCGGGGTAGAGTCTCGACTCCCCTCTTCTGCTTTATTAGATAGGCTTTGAGGGTGCGATGCGCACGCTCAACAATACCCTGTCCTTGAGGGTTGTATGGAAGTCCAGTCAGGTGGGTCACGTCCATCTGACGGCAGAACTGCTGGAATTTTTGAGATGTATAAGCTGGTCCATTATCAGTCTTAAGGAGTTTGGGTTTCCCCCAAGCACTCCATGCCTCAAGGCAATGTTGAATCACGTGTGAGGCTTTTTCTCCGGTTAACGGAGAAGCAACATGATGCCAGAACATGTGTCAATGGACACATGGAGATATTGAAGTTTTCCAAAGGAAGAAACATGTGTAACATCCATTTGCCAGACCTGTAGAGGTCGAATACCGCGTGGGTTAATTCCCACATGAGGAACTGGCAAGAACTCACAGCAGCTTTGACATTGAGTAACAATGTCACGGGCTTCTTTTCTTGTCAAGGAGAAACGACTGCGTAATGTTTCAGCCGTCACATGAAAATTGTTATGAAAATTTCTTGCAGCCTCTACCGGGGATGATAGGGCAGCAGCCACCACTTTAGTGGCCTTATCTGCCAAATCATTTCCCAGAGCCATGGGGCCAGGTAGGCCTGAATGGGCTCTAACATGAGTAATATAAACAGGAAATCTTCTAGATAACAAAACTAATTGTATCTGCTGAAAAATATTGGCAACTCTACTGGAAGGCTTAATCACTCCAGCCACTTCTAAAAGATTTACAGCATTAACCACATAACAGGAATCTGACACAATATTAAGGGGTTCTAAAAAGGTTTTTAAAACTTCTAAAACCACTAAACATTCTACCACTTGAGGTGAATTTTCATTATATTGTTTGGATACCACTTTACCATTAGCCACATAGGCACCTATGCCAGTTTTTGATCCATCAGTATATACCACAATCCCATTTTTAAGTGGGTTTCTTACTGTTATTTGTGGAAACACAACAGATTGATTTTGGGCAAACTGTAAAATTGGATGTTTTGGATAATGGTTATCTATTTGTCCTGAAAAGGAGGTAACTAAAACTGCCCAATCATTAGATGTGGCTGCCAAGGTTTGAACCTGTGCAGCGGTATAAGGTACAATTAAAAGATATGGACTTCGCCCAAAGTGGGTGATTGCTGCTTTTAGGCCTTTAAGGGCAAGCTGTGCAATTGCATCAGGATACCAATCTATTATTTTAGCTGGGGATACGTTTGGATGGATCCACAACAATGGCCCATTCTGCCACAAAACTGCGGTTGGCAATTGTGCTGTCTTAAAGACACACAAACTGAAAGGCTGCGAATCCTCAATGCGTTGTAATTGTGCATTCTGTAAGGCTTTTTCCACTTTTTGTAAGGCCTGGTTAGCAGCTAGAGTAAGAGCCCTAGGGGAGGAGATATGAGGATCTCCTTCTAAAATACCAAACAAAGGCCTTAACTCAGCGGAAGGAATCTTTAAAAAAGGTCTGAGCCAATTAATATCTCCCAACAGCTTTTGAAAATCATTTAAGGTATGGAGGTGATCTCTTCTTATCTCTACCTTTTGGGGCACAATCTTATCTGGGGACACCACAGAGCCCAAGAATTGTCCTGTATCAGAAATTTGGACTTTTTCTGTGGCTATCTGTAAACCCCACTGACTTAAAGTTTTAAGTAGAAAAGGATATGCCTTTTGTAGCATGGTAAGGTTTTTATGGCACAGGAGGATGTCATCCATGTAAAGGAGCAAAATTAAAGAGGGGAATTGTTCCCTCACTGGCAAAAGAGCTTCTTGCACATAAAGTTGGCACATTGTAGGACTATTGGACATTCCCTGTGGTAAGACCTTCCATTGATACCTCTTATCAGGTTCCATGTGATTAATAGAGGGGATGGTAAAGGCAAATCTGGGCCTATCCCTTGGACACAAAGGTATAGAAAAGAAACAATCTTTAATATCTATAATAATTAAATTCCAGCCACGTGGTAAGGCGGAAAGTATAGGGAGACCCCTCTGTACCGGGCCAAATAAGTTCATTTGCTCATTAATGGCTCTGAGGTCATGGAGCAGTCTCCACTTTCCTGACTTTTTCTTAATTACAAAAATTGGAGTATTCCAAGGTGAGGTAGAGGGTTCAATATGGCCTAGTTTTAATTGTTCCTCTACCAGTTGAATCACAGCTTCCAGTTTTTCAGAGGATAGGGGCCATTGAGGAACCCACACTGGATCCCCTGTTTTCCATGGTATGGGTCGTGCTGCCCCAATGGCCTCTAGGGAAAACCCAGACCCTGTCTGTCTTGGTTTCCATTAGGTGAGATGGGCACTATCCTTCCCTGTTCTTGATGTCCTAACCCTTTTCCTTCTTTATAACCCATCTTTGCCATGATATTTTTTGCTTTAGCTGAATACCCTCTCGATGGGGCGTTTTCATTGGACAAAATAAGGCCCAAATGCTGCATAATATCCCTTCCCCAGAGGTTAACCGGGAGTGGGAGCACATAAGGTATGAATTTCCCTTGCTGCCCTTCAGAGGATTCCCACGTCAAGGCAATGGAGCTTATAGTGGGACATGATTGATAACCTAGGTCCTGTAATGAATGAGATGACTCTGTGGTGGGCCATGCTTTGGGCCACCAATGTGTAGAAATTATACTTTTATCTGCTCCGGTATCAAGGATGCCTTCAAACTCTTTTCCGTTGATCTTAAGGCGGAGCTTAGGTCTATCATTCAAAGATACAACCAAATAGGCAGAACCATTTCCTGAGGAGCCCATTTTCTTTATCTCAGGTCCTGCAAATTTCTCCCTGGTATTATCAGGGAGGAGCAGCAGCTGAGCTATCCTATCTCCTTTACTAATAGAAAAAACGCCCTTAGGGCTTGAGCACAGGACCTGTATTTCAGGGGAATGTTGACAATCCATAACTCCAGGGTGGACTACTAAGCCCTGCAAGGTGAGTGAACCCCGGCCGAGAATAAGGCCCATGGTTCCCGGGGGCAAGGATGGTATAGGCTCCACTGGCACCCGCTGAATACTCATTTGAGGCATTAATAGGAAGTCGGAGGCGGCACGCAGGTCCACCCTTGTGGGTCTTCCTGGGTCGCCTCTCTGACTGCTTCCTGGGTCCTGACAAACCGGTTCCCATATCTTTGAGGGCCCTGGGACCGAGGGCCCGATGACCCGTTTTTTGGCACATCAGCTGATTGACTATCAGGTGGGGGAAGGATTCTGCCCTTTATATCCCTCACAGAGCGACACTGGTCGGCTCTATGATAACCCTTGCCACACTTAGAGCAAAGAGTGAGAGCCCCCCCCCCCCTGTTTATCTGGAGCTCTGCAATCTTTCTTAAGATGCCCAGGCTTTCCGCAGTTAAGCAGTTAAATATGTCCTCTGATCATTTCTGCCCATGGAGCGGTTCTGGGATTGAAGGATGGCGGCCGCTAAGCCTGCATTGGTGAGAGGTCCCCCAAGCTCCCGACAAACCCTGAGCCAGTCTTGTAAGCCTTTGTTCTTTCTTGGGGCTATGGCCGCTCGGCACTCCTTTGTGGCTTGCTCATAAATGAGCTGTTCTACCAGAGGTGCGGCTTGCTCTGAATCTCCAAAAATACGCTCTGCTGCCTCTGTCATTCTGGCCACAAAATCTGAGAAGGACTCCTGAGGTCCCTGGACGATCTTTGTTAGTTGTCCAGTGGCTTCACCTGCGCGGGAGAGCGCCTTCCAGGCCCTAATAGCCGTGGAGGAAATTTGGGCATAAGCTCCCCAATGGTAGTTTGTTTGATCAGCAGAATAAGCTCCCTGACCCGTTAACAAGTCAAAAGTCCAATCTCTCTGCTCTGGAGTCAAAGCAGCTGCGTTTGCTCGGGCCTGCGCTTGTGCAGCCTCTTGCCAAAGAGCTCTCCATTCCATATATTTGCCCATACTAGGGAGAGCGGCTTTTACAATCGTTTGCCAGTCGGCAGGAGTTAGTGCCATGCCGGCAAGCCTGTCTAACTGCACCAAGGTAAAATTAGCATTGGTTCCATATTTACGGACCGACTCGGCAAGCTCTTTAATCTGCACATATTCTACTGGAGCGTGGACACGCCCACCCTCGGCTCCTTCAAAGACCGGAAATGCCTGTTGTATTTTCCTTTGTTCCTCTCTGGGAATGAATGAGTCTGCGCATTGCCTCTCTGCGCATTGTCTCTCTGCGCAGGGCTGACGCTCTACGCAGGGCGGGGGCTCCGCATAGGGCGGAAGTGCACCTTGAAGCCGACTGCCCGGAGGCCAAGCAGCAAACTGGCTTTCGCCAGCCGCTTTTGGCTTTTTTCTTGACCAATTAGCTCGCATTTTATCTGGCTGGCACTTTTCTCTCTCATAACGAGCTGCTTCTTCCTCCCAGTCTGTTTCTTCAGAGGAGAATTCGTCATCTGATTCAGAGCTACTAAGAGCTGGCTCCTTGAGCTCACCTAGTGATGAGTATCTCCTAGAGACCTCCGCTAATTGATCTTTTTTCTTTTCTTTTTTCTTTTCCTTCCTTCTAATCTCTCCCCAGGTATTCTTACCTGACCTTAACTTTTCCTCGGGTTCAAGACCCGTGGAAAGGCCTGTATACTTATTCTGTGTACCATATTTCCTCTTTGCTCCTACTCTCTCTCCCCGCTTTACTTCTGATAGATTGCCCTGAATTTCATCCAGAATTTTCAGCCCTACCTTAATCACTTGATAACATGTGAAAAAGAACAAAAGGGCTCCTAACACTAGAAAAAATTCAAGGCCAAACATACCTTGTAAAGCTATTTCCCACTTTACTTCTGATAGACTGTCTTGAATTTCATTAGAAAGTTCAAGGCCAGGCGTACCTTGTAAAGCTATTTCCCACTTTTCTTCTGATAGACTGTCTTGAATTTCGTTAGAAAGTTCAAGACCAGACTTACCTTGTAAAGCTGTACTCACTGGTACCCCTGTTCCCCAGCTGAAGAGTTCTGAATTCATGCAGTTGAATCCTTCTCAACAGTCTGTTTTACGGGAACACTTCATTACCACCATTCCCCAGCAGAAGAGTTCTGAATCCACGCTGGATCCTTCTCAACAGTCTGTTTTACGGGAACACTTCATTACCGTGACCCGCAGTTCTGGTTCCGGAATGAGGAATCTTCCTTGCGCAGGTGATGGTTAACTCCCGTCCCGAGTTTTCTTGTCCCGGGTTTTTTCTTCCCGGATTTTCTCGTCCCGGATTTCGGCACCAACTCTTACACGCGTTCTCGCGACCGGCCAGGAAAGACGCAACAAACCAGAATCTTCTGCGGCAAAACTTTATTGCTTACATCTTCAGGAGCAAGAGTGCAAGCCTCAAACCCAAAAACGAAAGCGAAACCCCTTCCCTCTTAAGGAGAGTTATCCTTCGCCTAGGACGTATCACTCCCTGATTGGCTGCAGCCCATGGCCGAGTTGTAGTCACGGGGAAGGCAGAGTACATGGGGTGGAGAACTACCTCTGGCACATGCGCAGATTATTTGTTTACCACTTAGAACACAGCTGTCAGCGCCATCTTGTAACGGCGAATGTGGGGGCGGCTTCCCACAAAACTGTATCCATACTCAATTTTATTAATTTACCTTAAGGGAATACATTTACTGGGGCAGACAAACATTTTGATTCAGAGTCGAATACAGAAATTTTTCATCCCCAAAAAGTCTGGGTTAAGATAGATACTGATGTGGAATGGCAAAAAATGGATGTTGATATTTCAAGGGAAATAGTATTGTCTTTTTTCATTTCAGGATGGACAACAACAACTCTGGTTGACAGGGTAGCAGATTCAGAGATTATATGAAACCAAAGATGAAAGCATAAGTGAGGCACAGATATAATGGTCCTCTTGATGAAAAGATGCCCATTCAAGCTACAGCTCATTTACTGGAACTGCTTATTCTGCTTCTACTTATAATTTTACAATGTATCAGAAGTATATTTCTGCATGTGTACCTTTGACTTACTTAATATTTATTAGAAAATTCATATTTTCATATCTTGACATTATTTGTTAGCTGTAGATTATATTCTTACATCAATAATAGCATACTGTTTATTTTTATTTTATATTCAGTAATGCTTGTGAAACGAGGCAGTCATGTATAGTTAACAGCACATATGGGCAAGCCTTGGGAAAAGAATCCTACTAACTTGTTACTACTAGAAATCTTTGATAAAATTTTAAAAAGACAAAATATATGTTAGTAATTGTTGTTTCTGTAATTTTAAGTCTTATTGCTGTGGGTACTACAGCCTCAGTATCTGGTGTTGCTTTGTACGCTTCTTTGCAAACTAAACATTTTGTAGAACAATGACAGAACTACTCTCATGAATTGTGATTCCATCAGGTGGACATCAAAGCAAGGCTGCAGACAGAAGTAAATGCAGTAAAACAATCTGTCTTGTTTCGGTCAAAAAAAAAATAATTGAGTGTGAAACAACACCTGGAACTAAGTTGTATTTGGAATTCTACTACATTTTATGTTAATTTTCAATATAATGCCAGCCTTCAGGATTGGAGACAGATCTACCAATATTTGAAAGAAAATTCTACTGTCAGAAAAGATAATAAACAATTGCAATAACAAGTGTTGGACACATTTAAAAATAATTTCATCTGACAGTATGTCTGGTGTTTCTCAAATATTAGCTGATAAATTGTCTGGTATGGATCCTAAAACTGGACTCCAGAGTGTAACTTACTGCAGTTGGAGAAGCCATTCTTGCTTTACTTATTAGCATTCTTCTAATTGGCATTGTTGGACTAGCTAAATATCAATGCTACTTTCATAAGCACAATTTGAAAATGAGGTCCTTGTGGGAAAATCTTTTAGAAACTAAATTTAAACAAATATAAAAGAAATAAACTTTAGAAAAATGGCATGAGGTAACTGCCCAGCCTGCTAGCTGTGAGGTGACTTAAGAATATATGTAAATCCCAGGACACTGGCACACGGAGAAAGCATATACTTTCTCAGCCCAGAAGTCTGATGTTCTGCCAAGTAAGCTGCGTGCCTGAAGAAGTGGCCTCCATAGTCATTTTCTCATGAGAAACATATTTTGTTATAATTAAACTAAGCAACACTTAAAATAATTTGATTGCTAAAAATGTCTTAGTCTGTAAGGAGGTTTGGGTCACCTTGAATCCAGTTAAAGGGAGAAACAGAGCTGTTGAGAATTGGAAGCTGTGGAAAATCTTTATTCTGCTTGCCTATAAAAGATGCTGGAGAATTTAAAAAAAAAAAATATATATATATATATATATATATATATATATATATATGCAATGGTTATCAGTTACTCTGCATCCACTCTATCCTGATTAACCCTTCTCAGGGACCCCAACATACTACACATTGACACAAAATTAATTCTATGAAAGTGTTTTCTTCAATAGTTGTTTAATTTCTCTTCATATGTAATATATAATCATGACATGTCTTTAACCAATATTAATGATGAGTTTACTTGAAAAAATAAATATTCAAAACTAGCAGTCAATATACTTTTTTGAGACCATGAACTTCTATGAAAGAATATAGATTAATAATTTAATAATGTGTTGTTGTGGGAAATATTAAAAAGATATGGCAAGTTCCTGTTCTACTGCTGGCAACTCTGCCCCAGCAGCAGTCCCCCACATCTGTCTCTAGACAAGCCTCAGAAATGACTAGTTGCACACTTTCCAGCTCTGGTTTGCTTGTCTCTTTGCCACCCATATGTTCTCAGCCATAAACCCCTGTGGTAGGCAGTCCCACATTCCAGTAACTCAGTAAAACAAACTCTAGAAGCTTATAATTAAACAGTCAGATTTATATATCAATACGTTCTCAATTCACACAATGTCTACATAATACTTTCAGGGCCAATTGATAACAGTACAAGCTGCCCACCTGTATTAGACAAGTTACCCTAATTAGTCTATCTCCATATGATAACATACATAGCTACCTGTGGCTATTTAAAGCCATACTAGTTCTGAATCATCCTGTCCATCCGCCTCCATCTTGGCTCCTTCTCCTTCTCTCCAGAGTGTGCTCTCTTGCTGTTTGCAACTTTTAGCTCTGCTTCCCTTTTCCTTGTCCAATCACAGGCCTCCTGCTGCACTAACATTTTAATGTAATTCGACAGGGAAAATCCTGCCACAATGTGTAATTGGCAGTCACACATGAAATATTGAAATAAAATAAATATACTTTTACAGGTATTGTTACACTGGTGATAACTTTGTATTAGAGTGTATTATAAATTTCGTCATTGTTATGAACACATATAACTGTAAACACATGAAATGAAAAGAGGTTCTGGGTCACTGTCTTCCATCAGTTTCAGCAGTACCATTCAATATAGTGATTACAAACAGTCATTTACCTGAGAAGTAAACACAGTGTAACTGTGTAAGTGTGATTGTTGACTTGCAGCATTGTTGTTTTGAAAGAGCTATGGAAAAAGAAAACTCTGCAATGAAAACAATCAAAACAAACCTGTCAAATATTATGACATAGGTTTTTATAATAACATTCCTAATTGTTTTTACATTGAAGCTCATTAATTTAAAAATGAAAAAATATGAGGTATAAACCTGATATGTTTTTACAAAATTATAAGTTCACAGGAAAGAGAATGTTTGCCCTGTTTAATCATAGCATTACAGCATGTCTTATTATAATATTTTCCAAATATATAACTACCTTTGTCATCTTGTATTCCAATAACTTGTTAATAGTTGAAGATGGATTAAAATCATCAACAAATATAGCAAAATAGGGACTCTATTTGTTCTGTGTTTTGGTGATAAGAATCCTGATGAAGGAGTTACTTTGGCTGTAACTGAAAGAAGAAACTCTAGCAGATAGTCGGACATGTATTAACATTCTAGAATTCTGTTAGTAGATAAAGACAATGGTTTAAAATCCAAGATTTATGTGACTGAATTAACTTTCCACTAGACTGTAGAGGACTTGAAGAGATGTAGAATAAGTAAGCCAGTGACAAATCCATGTCTCATGGTCAAAGATGGACAGACAAGAAAACCATCTTTGCCTTGTTAACTTTTATTTCTTAAACTCCAATGACAAATTCTTTATTGCCTCTCACTGCTTTTTTTGCACCTCTCTTTAAAATCTTGCATTAGTCATAGGCCCTCTTGCTACTAATATTCAAATTATGAATCCTCAATCCCTATTGCTGACTACTTAAACCCTTAATTATTCAAGCCCCAATTTTTAATCCAAAACCAATTTGTTTTAGTCTTTCCACACCAACTCCAAAATCTGCTACAAATCACCCATAATACTGTATACAATAGCCTCTCCAATCTTTTAGATTTCTAAAATAATTGAATTTCAGAACACTTGCACACACCAAAAAAAGAGGAAACACAAAAATCCCTTAAAGAATTACAGGAAAACACAACCAAAAGAGTGAAGGAATTGAACAAAATCATCCAGCATATAAAAGTGGAAGTAGAAACAATAAAAAAAAAAAAAGAATCACAAAAGGAGATAACTCTGGAGATAGAAAACCTAAGAAAGAGATCAGGAGCCATAGATGCAAGCATCAACAACAGAATACAAGAGATAGTAGAAAGAATCTCAGGTGCAGAAGATTCCATAGAAAACATGGACACTACAATGAAAGAAAATCTAAAATGCAAAAAGATCTTAACTCAAAACATACAGGAAATCCAGGACACAGTGAGAAGCCCAAACCAAAGGTTAGTAGGTATAAGATTTTCAACTTAAAGGACCAGTAAAGTATCTTCAACAAAACTATAGAAGAAGATTTCCCTAACCTAAAGAAAGATATGGCCATGAACATACAGGAAGCCAACAGAAATCCAGATAGTATGGACCAAAAATGGAATACCTCCCATCACAAAATAATCAAAACACCAACTGCACAAAGCAAAGAAAGAGTATTACAAGCAGTAAGGGAAAATAGTCAAGTAACATAAAGGCAGACCTATTAGAATTACACGATGAAAGCCAGACAATACTGGTCAGATGTCATACAGACCCTAAGAGAACACAAATGCCAACGCAAGCTACTATACCCAGCAAAATTCTCAATAACCTTTGTTGGAGAACCAAAGTATTCCATGTCATAACCAAATTTACAAAATATCTTTCCATGAATCCAGCCTTTCAAAGGAAAATAAAGGGAAAACTCCAACACAAGGCAGAAAACCATGCTATAGGAAAAGCACGTAATCTTTCAACAAACCAAAAAGAAGACAGCCACATGAACAGAATCAAAACTCTAACAACAAAAATAACAGGAAGCAACAATTACTTTTCCTTAATATCTCTTAATATCAATGCACTCAATTCCCAAATACAAAGACATAGACTAAAACACTGTCTACCTAAATATCATCTGAAATTTTGCTGCATGTAGGAAACCAACCTCACTAACAAGGACAGACAACACTTCAGAGTAAAAGGCTTGAAAACAAATTTCCAAGCAAATGGTCCCAAGAAACAAGCTATAGTGGCAATTCTTATATCTAATAAAATCAATTTTCAACCTACCGTTATTAAAAAAGACAAGGAAGAAAACTTCATACTCTCAAAACGTAAAGTCTACCAAGATAAACTCTCAATACTGAACATCTATGGTCCAAATGGAAGGGCACCCACATTCATTTAAGAAACTTTAGTAAAGCAAAATACACATTGCACCGCACACAATAATAGTGGGAGACTTCAACACCCCATTCTCAAAAATGGACAAATCATGGAAACAGAAACTAAACAGACACACAGTGAAACTAAGAGAAGTTATGAAACAAATGGATATAGTAGATATCTATAGGACATTTTATTCTAAAACAAAAGGAAATACCTTCTACTCAACACCTCAGGCAGCTTCTCCAAAACTGACTATATGATTGGTCACAAACCAGGCCTCAACAGATCCAAAAATATTGAAATTATCCCATACATCCTATCAGATCACCATGGACTAAGGCTGATCTTTGATAACAACACAAATAATAGAAAGTACACTTACACGTGGAAGCTGAAAAACACTCTGCTCAATGTTAAATTTATCAAGGAAAAAATAAAGGAAGAAATTAAAGACTTTTTAGTGTTTAATGGAAATGAAGCCACAGCATGCCCACACTTATGGGACACATTGAAAGCAGTCCTGAGAGGAAAACTCATAGCTCTGAGTTCCTCCAAAAAGAAATTGGACAAAGCATACACTAGCAGCTTGACAACACACCTAAAAGGAAACAAATTCACCCAAGAGGAGTAGATGGCAGGAAGTAATCAACCAAACCAGGAGCTGGTTTTTGAGAAAATCAACAAGATAGATAAACCCTTAGCCAGACTGACTAGAGGGCTCAGGAAAAGTATCCTAATTAACAAAATCAGAAATGAAAAGGGAAACATGACCACAGAATATGACAAAATAAAAAAAATCAGATTTTACTACAAAAGTATATACTTAACAAAACTGGAAAAACCAGGATTAAATGGACAGATTTCTAGACAGATACCAGGTACCAAAGTTAAATCAGGATCAGATTAATGACCTAAACAGGCCTATCTCTGCTAAAGAAATAAGCAGTCATTAATAGTCTCCCAACCAAAAAAAAAAAAAACGCCGAGGACCACATAGGTTTAGTGCAGAATTCTATCAGAACTTCAAAGAAGACCTAATTCCAGTTCTCCTCAAAATATTCCACAAAGTAGAAACAGAAGGTACTCAACTGAAATCATTCTATGAAGCCCCATTTACTCTGATACCTAAACCACATAAAGACCTAGCAAAGATACAAAGCTTCAGACCAATTTCCCTTATGAATATTGATGCAAAAATACTCAATAAAATTCTTGCTAACCGAATCCAAGAACACATCAAAACAATCATGTAACATGATCAAGTAGGGTTCATTCCAGGAATGCAGGGATGGTTTAATATACTGAAATCCATCAAAATAATCCACTAGGTAAACAAACTCAAAGACAAAATCCTCATGATCATCTTATAGGATTCTGAGAAAGCATTTGACAAAATCCAACACCCATTCATGAAAAAAACTTGGAAAGTTCAGGAATTCAAAACCCATACCTAAACATAATAAAAGCAATCTACAGCAAACCAGTAGCCAACATCAACCTAAATGGAGAGAAGATAGAAGCGATCTCACTAAAATTAGGGAATAGACAAGGCTGCCCACTTTCTCCCTGAAGATCTAGCCAGAGCAATTAGTCAAGAAAAGGAGGTCAACAAGATACAAATTGGAAAGGAAGAAGTCAAAATATCACTATTTGCAGATGATATATTAGTATATATAAGTGACTATAAAAATTCCACCAAAGAACTCCTATACCTGATGAACAACTTCAGTGAAATAGCTGGATATAAAATTAACTCAAACAAATAAATGACCTTTCTCTACACAAAGGATAAACAGGTTGAAAAAGAAATTAGGGAAACAACACCGTTCACAATAGTCATAAATAATACGAAATACCTTGGTGTAACTCTAACTAAGGAAGTGAAAAATCTGTATGATAAGAACTTCAAGTCTCTGAAGAAAGAAATTAAAGAAGATCTCAGAAGATGGAAAGATCTCTCATGGTCATGGATTGGCAGGATCAATATTGTAAAAATGGCTATTTTGCAGAAAGCAATCTAAAGATTCAATGCAATCCCCATTAAAATTCCAAATAAATTCTTGAATGAATTAGAAAGGGCAATTTGCAAATTCATCTGGAATAATAAAAAACCTAGGATAGCAAAAGCTATTCTCAATGATATAAAAACCTCTGATGAAATCACCATACCTGACCTTAAGCTGTACTACAGAGCAATTGTGATAAAAACTACATGGTACTGGTACAATGACAGACAGGTAGACCTACAGAATAGAATTGAAGATACAGAAATGAACCCAAACACTTATAGTCACTTGATCTTTAACAAGAGAGCTAAAACCATCCAGTGGAAAAAAAGACAGCATTTTCAAGGCACAACTTGTGGTTATCATGTAGAAGAATGCAAATAGATCTATTCTTATCTCATTATACTAAGCTCAAGTCTAAGTGTATCAAGGAATTCCACATAAAATCAGAGACACTGAAAATTATAGAGGAGAAAGTGGGGAAAAGCCTCAAAGTTATGGGCACAGAGGGAAAATTCCTGAACAGAACAGCAATGTCTTGTTCTGTAAGACTGAGAATCAGAGCACGAGGTACCTCGCCAGTGGAGTCGAACAACACCCACAAGGGCCCACACAGGATTCCCCACAGGATCCTAAGAACTCTGGTGAGTGGAACACAGCGTCTGCCCCAATGCAATCACACGGAACCTGAGACTGGGGTACATAGGGAAGCAGAATACCTGGTCCTGACCTGGGGCACAAGCCCCTTCCACTCCACTCAAGACCCAGGCTACCTTAAAAGCGGAGTCATCTGACACCCGCAAGGGCACACACAGGATTTCACACGGTATCCTAAGACCTCTAGTGAGTGGAACATAACTTCTGCCAGGAGTCCGGTTCGAACACCAGATATCTGTGTACCTTCTCTGCAAGAAGAGAGCTTGCCTGCAGAGAATACTCTACCCACTGAAACTAAGGAGAGTGCTACCCTCCCAGGTCTGCTTATAGAGGCTAACAGAGTCACCTGAAGAACAAGCTCTTAACAGAGACAACTATAACAGCTAGCTTCAGAGATTACCAGATGGCAAAAGGCAAACATAAGAATCCTACTAACAGAAATCAAGACCACTCACCATCATCAGAACGCAGCACTCCGACCCCACCTAGTCCTGGGCACCCCAACACAACCGAAAATCTAGACCCAGATTTAAAAACATTTCTCATGATGATGATAGAGGACATCAAGAAGGACTTTCATAAATCACTTAAAGAATTACAGGAGAGCACTGCCAAAGAGTTACAGGCCCTTAAAGAAAAGCAGGAAAACACAACCAAACAGGTAGAAGTCCTTAAAGAAAAACAGGAAAACACATCCAAACAGGTGATGGAAATGAACAAAACCATACTAGAACTAAAAAGGGAAGTAGACACAATAAAGAAAACCCAAAGCGAGGCAACGCTGGATATAGAAACCCTAGGAAAGAGATCTGGAACCATAGATGCGAGCATCAGCAACAGAATACAAGAAATGGAAGAGAGAATCTCAGGTGCAGAAGATTCCATAGAGAACATCGACACAACAGTCAAAGAAAATACAAAATGCAAAAGGATCCTAACTCAAAACATCCAGGAAATCCAGGACACAATGAGAAGACCAAACCTATAGATAATAGGAATTGATAAGAATGAAGATTTTCAACTTAAAGGGCCAGCTAATATCTTCAACAAAATAATAGAAGAAAACTTCCCAAACATAAAGAAAGAGATGTCCATGATCATACAAGAAGCCTACAGAACTCCAAATAGACTGGACCAGAAAAGAAATTCCTCCCGACACATAATAATCAGAACATGCACTAAATAAAGATAGAATATTAAAAGCAGTAAGGGAGAAAGGTCAAGTAACATATAAAGGAAGGCCTATCAGAATTACACCAGACTTTTCACCAGAGACTATGAAAGCCAGAAGAGCCTGGACAGATGTTATACAGACACTAAGAGAACACAAATGCCAGCCCAGGCTACTATACCCAGCCAAACTCTCAATTAACATAGATGGAGAAAACAAAGTATTCCACGACAAAACCAAATTCACACATTATCTTTCCACGAACCCAGCTCTTCGAAGGATAACAGAAAAGAAGCAATACAAGGACAGAAATCACGCCCTAGAACAAGCAAGAAAGTAATCCCTCAACAAACCAAAGAGAAGACAGCCACAAGAACAGAATGCCAACTCTAACAACAAAAATAAAAGGAAGCAACAATTACTTTTCCTTAATATCTCTTAATATCAATGGACTCAATTCCCCAATAAAAAGACACAGACTAACAGACTGGCTTCACAAACAGGACCCAACATTCTGCTCCTTACAGGAAACCCATCTCAGGGAAAAAGACAGACACTACCTCAGAGTGAAAGGCTGTAAAACGATTTTCCAAGCAAATGGTCTGAAGAAACAAGCTGGAGTAGCCATTCTAATATCGGATTAAATCGACTTCCAACCCAAAGTTATCAAAAAAGACAAGGAGGGACACTTCATAGTCATCAAAGGTAAAATCCTCCAAGAGGAACTCTCAATTCTGAATATCTACCCTCCAAATGCAAGGGCAGCCACATTCATTAAAGACACTTTAGTAAAGCTCAAAGCACACATTGCACCTCACACAATAATAGTGGGAGACTTCAACACACCACTTTCATCAATGTACAGATCATGGAAACAGAAACTAAACAGGGACACAGTGAAACTAACAGAAGTGATGAAACAAATGGACCTGACAGATATCTACAGAACATTTTATCCTAAAACAAAAGCATATACCTTCTTCTCAGCACCTCACGGGACCTTCTCCAAAATTGACCATATAATTGGTCACAAAACAGGCCTCAACAGATACAAAAATATTGAAATTGTCCATGTATCCTATCAGACCACCATGGCCTAAGACTGATCTTCAATAACAACATAAATAACGGAAAGCCAACATTCACGTGGAAACTGAACAACACTCTTCTCAATGATACCTTGGTCAAGGAAGGAATAAAGAAAGAAATTAAAGACTTTTTAGAGTTTAATGAAAATGAAGCCACAACATACCCAAACCTATGGGACACAATGAAAGCATTTCTAAGAGGGAAACTCATAGCTCTGAGTGCCTCCAAGAAGAAACCGGAGAGAGCACATACTAGCAGCTTGACAACACATCTAAAAGCTCTAGAAAAAAAGGAAGCAAATTCACCCAAGAGGAGTAGACGGCAGGAAATAATCAAACTCAGGGGTGAAATTAACCAAGTGGAAACAAGAAGAACTATTCAAAGAATTAACCAAAAGAGGAGTTGGTTCTTTGAGAAAATCAACAACATAGATAAACCCTGAGCTAGACTCACTAGAGGGCACAGGGACAAAATTCTAATTAACAAAATCAGAAATGAAAAGGGAGACATAATAACAGATCCTGAAGAAACCCAAAATACCATCAGATCCTTCTACAAAAGGCTATACTCAACAAAACTGGAAAACCTGGACGAAATGGACAAATTTCTGGACAGATACCAGGTACCAAAGATGAATCAGGATCAAGTCGTCCATCTAAACAGTCCCATATCCCCTAAAGAAATAGAAGCAGTTATTAATAGTCTCCCAGCCAAAAAAAGCCCAGGACCAGACAGGTTTAATGCAGAGTTCTATCAGACCTTCAAAGAAGATCTAATTCCAGTTCTGCACAAACTGTTTCACAAAATAGAAGTAGAAGGTACTCTACCCAACTCATTTTATGAAGCCACAATTACTCTGATACCTAAACCACAGAAAGATCCAACAAAGATACAGAATTTCAGACCAATTTCTCTTTTGAATATTGATGCAAAAATCCTCAAAAAAATTCTTGCTAACCGAATCCAAGAACACATTAAAGCAATCATCCATCCTGACCAAGTAGGTTTTCTTCCAGGGTTGCAGGGATGGTTTAAAATATGAAAATTCATCAATGTAATCCATTATATAAACAAACTCAAAGAGAAAATCTAAATGATCATCTCATTAGATGCAGAAAAAGCATTTGACAAGATCCAACACCCATTCATGATAAAAGTCTTGGGAAGATCAGGAATTCAAGGCCCATACATAAACATGATAAAAGCAATCTACAGCAAACCTGTAGCCAACATCAAAGTAAACGGAGAGAAGGTGGAAGCAATCCCACTAAAATCAGGGACTAGAAGAGGCTGCCCAATTTCTCCCTACTTTTCAACATAGTACTTGAAGTATTAGCCAGAGCAATTCGACAACAAAAGAAGATCAAGGGGATACAATTTGGAAAAGAGGAAGTCAAAATATCACTTTTTGCAGATGACATGTTAGTATATATAAGTGACCCTAAAAATTCCACCAGAGAACTCCTAAACCTGATAAAAACCTTTGGTGAAGTAGCTGGATATAAAATAAACTCAAACAAGTCAATGGCCTTTCTCTACATAAAGAATAAACAGGCTGAGAAAGAAATTAGGGAAACAACACCCTTCTCAATAGTCACAAATAATATAAAATATCTCGGCGTGACTCTAACTAAGGAAGTGAAAGATCTGTATGATAAAAACTTCAAGTCTCTGAAGAAAGAAATTAAAGGAGATCTCAGAAGATGGAAAGATCTCCCATGCTCATGGATTGGCAGGATCAACATTGTAAAAATGGCTATCTTGCCAAAAGCAATCTACAGATTCAATGCAATCCCTATCTAAATTCCAACTCAGTTCTTCAACGAATTAGAAGGAGCAATTTGCAAATTTATCTGGAATAACAAAAAACCTTGGATAGCAAAAACTCTTCTCAAGGATAAAAGAACCTCTGGTGGAATCACCATGCCTGACCTAAAGCTTTACTACAGGGCAATTGTGATAAAAACTGCATGGTACTGGTATAGAGACAGACAAGTAGACCAATGGAATAGAATTGAAGACCCAGAAATGAACCCACACACCTATGGTCACTTGATCTTCGACAAGGGAGCTAAAACTTTCCAGTGGAAGAAACACAGCATTTTCAACAATTGGTGCTGGCACAACTGGTTGTTATCATGTAGAAGAATGTGAATCAATCCATACTTATCTCCTTGTACTAAGGTCAAATCTAAGTGGATTAAGGAACTTCACATAAAACCAGAGACACTGAAACTTATAGAGGAGAAAGTGGGGAAAAGCCTTGATGATATGGGCACAGGGGGAAAATTCCTGAATAGAACAACAATGGCTTGTGCTGTAAGAATGAGAATTGACAAATGGGACCTAATGAAACTCCAAAGTTTCTGCAAGGCAAAAGACACCGTCAATAAGACAAAAAGACCACCAACAGATTGGGAAAGGATCTTTACCAATCCTAAATCAGATAGGGGACTAATATCCAACATATATAAAGAACACAAGAAGGTGGACTTCAGAAAATCAAATAACCCCATTAAAAAATGGGGCTCAGAACTGAACAAAGAATTCTCACCTGAGGAATAACGAATGGCAGAGAAGCACCTGAAAAAATGTTCAACATCCTTAATCATCAGGGAAATGCAAATCAAAACAACACTGAGATTCCACCTCACACCAGTCAGAATAGCTAAGATGAAAACTTCAGGTGACAGCAGATGCTGGCGAGGATGTGGAGAAAGAGGAACGCTCCTCCATTGTTGGTGGGATTGCAAGCTTGTACAACCACTCTGGAAATCAGTCTGGTGGTTCCTCAGAAAATTGGACATAGTACTACAAGCCATTGCTGTTCTGTTCAGGAATTTTTCCCCTGTGCCCATATCTTCAACGCTTTTCCCCACTTTCTCCTCTATAAGTTTCAGTGTCTCTGGTTTTATGTGGATTTCCTTAATCAACTTAGATTTGACCTTAGTACAAGGAGATAGCAATGGATCAATTCGCATTCTTCTACATGATAACCTCCAGTTTTGTCAGTAACATTTGTTGAAAATACAGTCTTTTTTCCATTGGATGGTTTTAGCTCCCTTGTAAAAGATCAAATGATCATAGGTGTGTAGGCTTACATCTGGGTCTTCAGTTCTATTCCATTGGTCTATTGTCTGTCACTATACCAGTAAAATGCAGTTCTTATCACAATTTCTCTGTAGTACAGCTTAAGGTCAGGCATGGTGATTCCATCAGAGGTTCTTTAATCCTTGAGAATAGTTTTTGCTATCCTAGTTTTTTTGTTATTTCAGATGAATTTGGAGATTGCCCTTTTTAATTCATTGAAGAATTATTTTGGAATTTTGATGAGGACTGCATTGAATCTGTAGAGTGCTTTGGCAAGATAGCCATTTATACTAAATTGATCCTGTCAATCCATGAGCATGAGAGATCTTTCCATCTTCTGAGATCTACTTTAATTTCTTTCTTCACAGACTTGAAGTTCTTATCATACAGATCTTTCATTTCCTTAGTTAGATTCACGCCAAGGTATTTTATATTATTTGTGACTATTGAGAAGAGTGCTGTTTCTCTAATTTCTTTCTCAGCCTGTTTATCCTTTGTGTAGGGAAAGGCCATTGACTTGTTTGACTTAATTTTATATTCAGCTACTTTATTGAACCTGTTTATCAGGTTTAGGAGTAATCTGGTGGAATTTTTAGAGTCACTTATATACATTCTCATATCATCTGAAAAAAGCGATATTTTGACTTCTACCCTTTCCAATTTGTATCCCCTTGATGTCCTTTTGTTGAAATGCTCTGGCTAGGACTTTAAGTACAGTGTTGAATAGGTAGGGAGAAAGTGGGCAGCTTTGTCTAGTCCCTGATTTAGTGGGATTGATTTCAACTTCTCATCATTTACTTTGATGTTGGCTACTGGTTTGCTGTAGATTGATTTTTATCATGGGTAGGTATGGGCCTTGAATTCCTGATCTTTCCAAGACTTTTCTCATGAATGGGTTTTGGATTTTTCAAATGCTTTCTCAGCATCTAAGGAGACGATCATGTGATTTTTGTCTTTGAGTTTGTTTATATAATGGATTACATTGATTTATTTCCGTATATTAAACCATCCCTACATCCCTGGAGTGAAACCTCCTTAGTCAGGATGGATGATTGTTTTGATGTGTTCTTGGATTCAGTTAGCAAAACTTTATTGAGTATTTTTGCATCTATATTCATAACGGAAATTGGTCTGAAGTTCTCTATCTGTGTTGAGCCTTTCTGTGGTTTAGGTATCAGAGTAATTGTGGCTTCATAGAATGAGTTGAGTAGAGTACCTTCTGCTTCTATTTTGTGGAATAGTTTGTGAAGAACTAGAATTAGATCTTCTTTGAAGGTCTAATAAAACTCTACACTAAACCCATCTGGTCCTAGGCTCTTTTTGGTTGGGAGACTATTAACGAATACTTCTATTTCTTTAGGGGATATAGGAGGATATAGGACTGTTTAGATCATTACCCTGATCCTGATTTAACTTTGTTACCTGGTATCTGTCTAGAAATTTGTCCATTTAATTCAGGTTCTCCAGTTTTGTTGAGTATAGCCTTTTGCAGAAGGGTCTGATGGTGTTTTGGATTTCTTCAGGATCTTTTGTTATGTCTCCCTTTTCATTTCTGATTTTGTTAATTAGGATGTTGTCCCTGTGCCCTTAGTGAGTCTGCCTAAGGGTTGATCTATCTTGTTGATTTTCTCAAAGAACCAGCTCCTTGTTTGGTTGATTCTTTGAATAGTTCTTGTTTCCACTTGGTTGATTTCACCCCTGAGTTTGATTACTTCCTGCCATCTACTCCTCTTGGGTGAATTTACTTCCTTTTGTTCTAGAGCTTTTAAGTGTGTAATCAATCTGCTAGTGTATGCTCTCTCTAGTTTCTTTTTGGAGGTACTCAGAGCTATGAGTTTTCCTTTTAGAAGTGCTTTCATTGAGTCCCATAATTTTGGGTATGTTGTGGCTTCATATTCATTAAACTCTAGAAAGTCCTTAATTTCTTTCTTTATTCCTTCCTTGACCAACGTATCATTGAGAAGAGCGTTCTTCAGTTTCCACGTGAATGCTAGATTTCCATTATTTATGTTGTTATTGAAGATCTGCCTTAGTCCATGGTGATCTGATAGGAAGCATGGGGCAATTTCAATATTTTTGTATCTGTTGAGGCCTGTTTTGTGACTAATTATATGGTCAGTTTTGGAGAAGGTACCATGAGGTGCTGAGAAGAAGGTATATCCTTTTGTTTTAGGATAAAATGTTCTGTAGATATCTTTTAGATCCATTTGTTTTATAACTTCTGCTAGTTTCACTGTGTCCCTGTTTAGTTTCTGTTTCCATGATCTGTACATTGATGAAAGTGGTGTGTTAAAGTCTCCCACTATTATTGTGTGAGGTGCAATGTGTGCTTTGAGCTTTACTAAAGTTTCTTTAATGAATGTGGCTGACCTTGTTTTTGCAGCATAGGTATTCAGAATTGAGAGTTCCTCTTGGAAGATTTTACCTTCGATGGTGTATGAAGTGCCCCTCCTTGTCTTTTTTGATGACTTTGGGTTGGAAATCGATTTTATTCGATATTAGAATGGCTACTCCAGCTTGTTTATTCAGACCATTTGCTAAGAAAATTGTTTTCCAGCCTTTCAATCTGAGGTAGTATCTGTCTTTTTCCCTGAAATGAGTTTCCTGTAAGCTGCAGAATGTTGGGTCCTGTTTATGTAGCCAGTCTGTTACTCTATGCCTTTTTATTGAGCAGTTGAGTCCATTAATATTAAGAGATATTAAGGAAAAGTAATTGTTGCTTCCTATTATTTTTATTGTTAAAGTTGACATTCTGTTCTTTTTTTTAAGATTTATTTATTATATGAGCAGTTGAGTCCATTAATATTAAGAGATATTAAGGAAAAGTAATTGTTGCTTCCTATTATTTTTGTTGTTAAAGTTGACATTCTGTTCTTCTTTTTTTTTTAAGATTTATTTATTATATGTAAGTACACTTTAGTTGTCTTCAGATACACCAGAAGAGGGCATCAGATCTCATTACGGGTGGTTGTGAGCCACCATGTGGTTGCTGGGATTTGAACTTCGGACCTTCGGAAGAGCAGTCGGGTGCTCTTACCCACTGAGCCATCTCACCAGCCCGACATTCTGTTCTTGTGGCTATAATATTTTAGGTGTGTTGAAGGATTATTTCTTGCTTTTTCTAGGATGTGGTTTCTGTCCTTGTATTTGTTTTGTTTGTTTGTTTGTTTGTTTTTGTTGTTGGTTTTTTTTTTTTTCTGTGATAATCTTTGAAGTGCTGGATTCCTGGAAAGATATTGTGTGAATTTATTTTGTCATGGAATACTTTGTTTTCTCCATCTATGGTAATTGAAAGTTTGGCTGGGCATAGTATCCTGGCCTGGCATTTGTGTTCTCTTAGTGTCTGTATAACATCTGTCCAGGATCTTCTCCCTTTCATAGCCTCTGGTGTAAAATCTGTTGTAATTCTGCTATACCTGCCTTTATATGTTACTTGACCTTTTTTCCCTTACTGCTTTTAATACTCTATCTTTTTTAGTGCATTTTTTTTTCTGATTATTATGTGTCGGGAGGAATTTCCTCTTCTAGTCCAGTCTATTTGTTGTTCTGTAGGCTTCTTGTATGTTCATGGGCATCTCTTTCTTTATGTTTGGGAAGTTTTCTTCAATAATTTTGTTGAAGATATTTGCTGGCCATTTAATTTGAAAATCTTCATTCTCATCTACTCCTATTATCCGTAGGTTTGGTCTTCTCATTGTGTCCTGGATTTCCTGGATGTTTTGAGTTTGGATCTTTTTGCATTTTGCATTTTCTTGATTGTTGTGGTGATGTTCTCTATAGAATCTTCTTCACCTGAGATTCTCTGTTCCATCTCTTGTATTCTCTTGCTGATGCAAGAGAATCTATGGCTCAATATTTCTTTCCTAGGGTTTCTATCTCCAGTGTTGCCTCACTTTGGATTTTCTTTATTGTGTCTACTTCCCTTTTTAGTTCTAGTATGGTTTTGTTCATTTCCATCACCTGTTTGGATGTGTTTTCCTGTTTTTCTTTAAGGACTTCTGTTTGGTTGTGTTTTCATGTTTTTCTTCAAGGACTTGTAACTCTTCAGCAGTGTTCTCCTGTATTTCTTTAAGCGAGTTATTAAAGTCCTTCTCAATGTCCTCTACCATCATCATGAGATATGCTTTTAAATCCGTGTCTAGGTTTTTGGGTGTGTTGGGGTGCTCAGGTCTGGGTGAGATGGGAGTGCTGTGTTCTGATGGTGAGTGGTTTTGGTTTCTGTTACTGAGATTCTTATGTTTGCCTTTCACCATCTGGTAATCTCTGGAGTCAGTTGTTATAGTTGTCTCTGGTTAGAGCTTGTTCCTTTAGTGATTCTGTTAGCCTCTACCAGCAGACCTGGAAGACTAGCTCTCTCCCGAGTTTCATTGGTTAGAGCACTCTCTGCAGGCAAGCTCTCTTCTTGCAGAGAAGGTGCACAGATATCTGACATTCGGACTTGCCTCCTGGCAGAAGATGAAGGCCCGAAACAGGGCCTGTCCCAGAAGCTGTTAGCTTCTGTAGTCCATACTCTTGCCTGTGAAGACTAGTCTAGGAGGATTCCAGGAACCTAGATGTCTCCAGCAGATGCTCAGGCAATGATCTCCAGGGCTTGGCAGACACCTCTCCTCTGGCAGGAAAGGTGCCTGGATGCCTGGAGTCCAAAACGGGGTCTGCCTTAGAGCTCTGTGGTTCCTGCCTGTCCCAGAAGCTGTTAGCTTCTGTAGTCCACACACTCACTTGTGTAGACTAGTCTCTGTGGGATCCGGGAACCTTGTTTAGTCTTCTTTCTCCTCATTTTTAATTTGTTTCTTACCCCAAGAAAGGATATTACTAAATAGGTCTTGATGGTGGTTAATAACTATGCAGTCAAGACCAACCTTGAGCTGACATTTCTTTCTCTCAGCCTCTTGCATACAAAGAATAAAGGTACTAGCCACCTTATTTGGATTATTGTTTTCTTTGAGGCAGAGTTAAGTATTTTTGAAGAAACTTCAAGTATAAATATTAACCACAAAGGTTTATTAGAAAAATCAATAGAAATTTATCCTATATATGTTTCTAGAGTATGTTTCCTTGAGTATAGTCTTTCTCACTGGGGACAAATGAAATAGTAATTCAGCTATAATTTGGACTCTTGATTAACCAGTAAAGTGACTTTATTTAAAGTATTTATTAGCTATCTGTGTTCACTTGGAAATGTCTATTTAGATTTTACCAAATTAGGAGTTTGTTGGTGTTAAATGTTTTATGTTTTCTGTATACTCTATATATCAGACTGCTGCTTGAGATATATTGGCTAACATTTTCTTTCTCATTCCTCAGTCTGTCATTTCACTATAGGCAGACACATTTTAATTCATGTGCAATCTTATCTGTCAATTTGTGGTATTACTTGGGGAAATTTGTGCCTTCATGCCTTCATGATATTTATTTTTAGATTTTTTCATATGTTTGTGTGTGTGTGTGTGTATCTTTATGTTTGTATGTATGTATATATCTGTGTCTGTTTGTCTGTTTGGAAATATGTTTTCAAGGCTGAACTAAAAAAAAATATACCCTATTCTTACTAGCATGACAGACTTGGTCTATTCTCTAATTTATCTGTTAACAGATATATTACTCCCATTAAATGTAAGAATTTGTGAATACCCTTGCATTTTAGAGGACTTATTAATCCATTTTGTCCTCATAATCTCAGCATCTCAGCAATAGAAAAAGTTTCCTCAATTTCAGCTGGATCTATTGTAGCTAATAGACAAACTCTCATTTTTTTCCCTTTCGAACAAATTCAGAAGCCTTTTCTACATAGGTTTTAATAATTTTACTCTTTCTGTGCTAAACATATCCATTTTAAGATATAATCTTGCCTCTGCATAAGAATTCCTGTGGGAGAATGAGGAAAAAGGCAACATAACTAAAATGCAGGCCATCTTTGGATCGATATGTTTGATATATATCCTTTAGTTTCTTTTCTATCAAACCCAGCTCTTTGTCAGCCCAGTTGATAATTTTCTTGGACTACTAAAACCTTTATCATCTTGTAAGGTTTAAAAAAAAATTCTCAGCTCTTGAGTAGCCAAGCCAGTTGTGGACTGAAGCCAGTTAATATCGCTCAGTAATTTCTGGAAATCCCTAAAAGTCTTTAATTGTTCTCTCTTATTTCTACTCTTTGTGGTCTTGCCTTTTGAAATTACTTTTGTCCTAGATAATTAATAGAATATCCTCTTTGTATTTTGTTTTGAACAATTTGTAATCCTCAATCAGGAAAGATTTTCTTTATTTCATCAAACATTCTTTTCAAGGGATGTGGTTCTCAATCAGCCAATAAAATATCATCCATATATTGTTAAATTATGAATTGAAGAATTTATTTATGAACTGTCCCCAATGGCTGGGTTAAGAAACACTGTCACAAGGTAGGACAGTTGGGAAACTTTTATCAAAAATAGATATTGAGAAAACAAACATTCCTTATCATGTTCATGTAAAGGTACTGTGAAAAAACAAACATGTAGATCAATAATTATGATAGGCCTTACGTAACAAAGGAACACAGTGGGATTCCAGACTGTAAAGAACATATTATCTGCATAACTTTATTAATTGCTCTGAAATTTCCAGTTGCCAGATTTCCTTTTATTGACGAATACCAGAAAATCCCAAGGGCTGGTAGACTCTTCTATATATTGAGCCTCCAGTTGCACTTGGACCAAATGTTCTAGTTCCTATAATTTTTTTCTTTTATCCTAGACATTTTTCAATTCAATAGGTTGGTGTGTCAACCACCTTAATGGTAAGGCTGTTGCTGTTTTATCAGGAGTGTTTCTGCATTATAAAATTGGATAGTACACTTTTGTTCTCTTCTGTTTATGGACATTTTGGATACTGTGACTGTTCTTGATAAGATTCTATAATATTTTCTTGGGGAATATTTCTTATTTTATGACTTTTCACTGAAGTTGGAGGAATGGTAATTGGTGTCCTTTGTTGTATTAGATCTCTTCCCCATAAATTCACAGCTATATCAGACACATATGTCTTTAACTTTCCTATTTGACCTGATAAAATACATTTATGCCATGTTATACTTTGTTTTACCTGAAAGAAAGTTGAACTCCTTGAAATTGCATATCATCTTCTGAAGAGGCCAATCTGGAGGCCATGCTGTTGGAAAGTTTATGGTGACATCTGTTGCTGTGTTAACCATTCCTTTATAATCAGTATTATCTACTAAGACCTTTACATTTTGCCTTTGATCATCTAGAAAAGTTTGCTGAAATATTTGTTTTTTGGCTTCTGCTTTTGCTTGCTTGCTTGCTTGCTTGCTTTATCTATTTAAGTGGTTTTGACTTTCATATCTGTGTTTTTAGTGTATATTTTTAGAGCAATGTTGTGTATTTGTTTTGTGGATGATTATATCTGCTGTTTAGCTGAATTTTCTGATTTGAGTTTGGTATTGTGGCTTGCAAGATGTCCCCCTGTGATTGCTTTGATAATAGGTTATCTCATTTATATGTTTAGTCTTTGCCAGATCTTTTTCATACATGAGCGACATAGGGTTTTTGTTGTTGTTGTTGTTGTTGGGTGTTTTTTTTTGGGGGGAGGAGGGGGCTCAATTTGGTTTTCTTTGTAATTTCTTTGAAATGAGTTTGTTCATGAAAATTTTGGACATTTGTGAGTTTGGCTTTTTCATAATACCTACAGATGGCTTCTCCTATTAAGGTTATCTCATGAGATCTAACACCAATCATATTCCTAATCCGTTCATCAATAGGTGCTGATCATTTCCTCAATAGTATGATCACCTGTTTGCACTCAGTGTTAGAGTTTTCACAAGCCAAACATTTAATGAACACATTTTAAAACAATGGCTCTGATATCTTTCAATCTACAGCAGAAGTTAATTTTTGGAAAAAGTCTGTGAATGACTCTTTTGAGTGTTGTAAAACTTGAGTACATGGTTCGACTCTTGTTTCCTCTTTCTTCAACCTTAGCCAAGGCACTTAAGGCTGATATTTGACATTATGTCAAGGTTTCCTTGTCATATGCAGTTAATATCTCTATCTCAGCATATTGATATTATTCTAGCAGGTTTTTTTTTCTTTTTTTTTTTTAGAAATACTGACAACTACCCACCCCCTTGGTGGAATCACTTTATTCTCTTCTTTCCACCATGAAAGCCACTGTAACTCTGGCCCAGGTTCTAATATTGCTCTTGTCATGTCTTTCCAGTCTTGAGGGATTGTTCTATTTTTACTCACTCAAAAAAGAACACACATGGTGTGCACTCTCTGATAAGTGGTTATTACCCCCAAAGCTCAGAATACTCAAGATACAACTCACACAGACCATTTGGAGCACAAGAAGAAGGAAGATCCAAATGGGGAACAAAATGCTCACAGGAGGCAGAGGGTGGGAGGGACTTGGGAGGAAGTGAGGAAAAAGTGGGAGGGGGAAAAGTGGTCAGGATCAAGTATAGGAGGAGGCAGAGATGATATACAGAGGGTGAGGAATTTGAAAAGAGCTGTATAGCAATTGGGGGATGGGAAGCTGGGGTTAGCCACCAGCAGGTTCCAGATGCCAGGAAAGCAAGAAGTTCCCAGGACCCCATGGGGATGAGATTAGCTGAAATATCCAACAAAGGGAAGGGAGAACATGTAGAGAGCATATCCAGAGGTTAGGCAAGGCCTCCGGTTGGGAGATGATCTCATACAGTCATCTCCAAATTTTTAACCCTGGATGGCTCTTTTCTAAAGGAAATATGGGGACAAAGTGGGGAGCAGAGACTGAAGGATAGGCCGTACAGAGACTGTCCCACTTGGGGAGACATCCCATGTACAGACACTAAACTTTTATTTTAAGAATTTTGAAATTTAGATGTCAAGGAACATAATAAATGCCTCATATTATCTTAAAACCAGACATAATCATGTCTAGGTGAGATGAAAAGGATCTACTTATTGGCATATGGCTTGATCGTGAACAGCTACCTTATTGAGAAAGGGGAAAGCATAGGTTCTCCTCATAGAACGCTGCAGAAGCATGACAGCTAATTCGTGTGACAAGCTTATAGGTGAGTTCACTGAGTGCCCTGACTGTAGTGACAAGAAAGTTGAATTGGGTATATGCTTTTGACCCACCTTTGTTTGCTATTTTCCCAGTTTGGACAAGCTAAGCTGCCTTGTTTCAAGCTTTTTAACCCTTATGGGACATAGAACATTAGAGACCATGTAATCTGACTTAGAAAGATTAGTCACAAGAAAGAGTTAATAGTGATTCTTCTCCTTCCCTCATTGTGACCAGTTATTCTAACTCAATCTTGGACTGGTCTAGTAATAATTCCAGTATTAGAGAATCCTAGGGAAGGTAGCTAAAATCTTAATTACCTAGCAAAGTTAATTTGGAGCACAGCTTCCACTCCCAGAGAAGCTGCAGCGTTTCTGCAATTCTCAAAGCCACCACCCCCACACCAGGAGCTCTAAGTCTAAACTTGATCTTTGCTAAATTGCTATTGATTGTAGTACCTGGACTTCTCCAAAGAAGTACTGTTGCTTTTCACTGTCTCAACTTTGTTTTTCTTTCAAGCAGGTCAGTCAATGCCCTTCAGCCTGACTGCAGCAGGTGTGCAGCCTCGCCTCCAACAGCACAGGTGGTAGTTATTAATCTTCACGAGGAAGCATTCTAACTGCATATTGTGGCTTTGGTCTGAATTGGGAATAAGGTGTGCTAATGAGGGCCGGGCACCCAGATCTCGGAACCAACCAATCTAAGACAGAGGTACATGCCAAAAGGCAGTGGCTGTTGATAACACACCACAGAGCCATGTTTTGTGTGAAATATAACACATACTAACTGCACGAAGCCTCCAAGATGGAATTGGATGCTTTGGGAGGATCTAAGATTTCCTAAGACAGGCGTGGCCGCCAGCCACCATAACTCCCAGGCAGGAATATACAGCATACATAAATTTTATGCCTCAGTCCAGTTTTTATACATATATATTAATAACAGGGGGGGGAAATGTAACCGCCTCCAGCCTAGGCAGGCTGGTTCAGAGCTTATGCCACTGAGGCAGGGCCACCTTGGTGCATCACCTCTGGACTCAGCTAGTTTCCTTTGATGTGATACTGCCTACCACCTGCCTTGAGGCAAAACCGGTTCTCTGGATTTTTCCAGAGTTAACTGCAACCTGTGAATTTGGCGACTTACTGCTAAAAGGCTGTGCTGACAAATCAAGAAACTTGGTGTGGCAGGGGATGGGTTTCCCCCTTTATAAGTGCAGACTTTTATTAAACATTGGAGCTTTGATCAGGAATCTTGACTTAGTTCCATTTTTTTCTCTCGACCACCTAGTTTCCCCTCTCTTTTCAGCCCATGCTTGCCTCCCAGGTGTACCCCATTTCTTGTGAGCCTCAGGCCGGCTTTAAGTTTGGCAACACTGTTGTGGATGCTAAGGAGTGCTTAATGACAGGAGCATGTTGTAGTTGACTCCTGAGAAGCTCTGCCAGAGCCTGACAAATAAAGAGGCAAATGCTCACAGCCAACCATCAGACTGAGCACAAGGACCCCAATGGAGGAGGTAAGGAGCTGAAGGGGTTTGCAACCCCATAGGAAGAACAATATCAACCAACTAGACCCCCCAAAGCTTCCAGGGACTAAAGAACCAAACAAGGAGTCCACATGGAGCGACCTATGGCCCCAGCTGCATATGTAGCAGAGAATATCCTTGTCTGGCATCAAAAGGAGAGGCACTTGGTCCTGTGAAGGCTGGATGCCCCAGTGTAGGGTAATACCAGGGCAGTGAGAATGAGTGGGTTGGAGGAGGAGCACCCTTGTAGAAGCAGGGGGAAGAGGGATAGGATAGGGGATCTTCAGCCAGAAAACCTGAAAACGGGATGCCATTTGAAATGTAAATACATAGAATAGCCAATAAAAAAAGAAATCAAGATTTGTTGTATGAATGTTGAATTTATTCCATAATAATTGAGACTTTCCTTAAATTTTCTCAAACTCATCCCCAGGAAGACATGAGTATTCATTATAAATTTGTGAATAATTTTCATCTGCTCGCCTTTGCTATTAACTGTATAAGCTAAACTTGGTCTTCTAACAAATTTTGAATGGCTTTATTTTTATTCTCTATCTCTTCTTGACTTTTTACTTATCTTTGTTTATTAATAATTTAAACTCCTCTTTTAAGTTCTGTGACCATTTTTCTGTTGTCCTAACATTTTGTTCAACTGGGTCTATAAAACTTTATATACCTATTTTTTATGGGTTTTTTGTTTGTTTTTATATCTTTTATTTTGTATTTCTAACAATATAAAATTTTCTTTATTCTGATTTATTAATTTTAGTTAAGTCTTGTGAACTTTTTTCTAATGTCCTGTTTTGTTTTGTTTTTTTTTTTTTATGTGTTGTTTTGTTTTGCTTTGTTTTGTTTAAAAAAAGACATAGCATACTCAAATGCTTATTAGGATAAGAATGAAATTAAATATTGCAATAACTATAAAGTGCCATGTTTTAATTTCCTCCATATCTTTCATCTTCCTTGAAATATTCAGAATAGAATGATATAAAGCCCCAAAATTTTTTATTGTGTTTTTATTGTTATGTTTTAGTTCTTTAAAATAATCAATGCCATTATATTTATATCTAACTATTATGCTTTATAATCCTTTTGGATTTAGAATAAAAATATGCTTTTTTTAAACAATTTTACCTGATTGGGAGAACTATTTTTGTCCGAGTTTGGCTTCTGCTTCTGTGCTGACAGCAGTTTTTCCTTGTTCTGAGGCCGAACAAGAGGGGAAAACAGGTGTGTTTCTGCCTTTTACTTCTAACTTGGAATACCTTACCCAATCCCAGTTCTTCATCTCCTCTGAGAAGTTATAGGGTTAAAAATATTGTCTTCTTACATCAGCAGATATATGACAAGGAAGAGATCCTTTGGTCAGCTCTAGTAATCTGGCTTTGTCCCCCTTAGGGAATAGACTTTGGCCTGAGGGAACAGTTCAATCAGTTTCCTAAGGCTTTCAGGACTGAGACAATGGCCTGAAAAACTGCAGAAATGCTAAGTAACCTACCTATGTAAATAGGAGAAACAGAAGCATTCCTTGCTATCTAGTGTTTGACTCCTCCCTCAATGGCCACAGACTGGTGATTTGATATTTCCTGGACCTCCTTTCTCTGGACTAACTTCAAATACTACTCCCTTGGTTTGCTCAGGCCCAAGTTTTGTTTTTGTATTTTGTTTGTTTGTTTATTTTTTGGGATTCCTGACCTCTGCCACTCCACTCCTTTGGGGAAAATCTCAGAGAGACTGCCCTTGTGAAAATGTTTTGGGTCCTTGGGACTGTCACTTTTCACTTTCCTTCTGGAACTTTCTGTTTTAAGGTCTGAAAATGAGTTTTAAGAGTATGGATAACATACCTTTTGGTTGGGCACAATATATAAGTAACTTTTCTTTAATATAAATATAGCAGTAATTTAATCCATTAGCATCATTCCTTTCCCTTTTGTTAGTCCCCAACAAAGCACACAGAGAAACCAAAATTTACTTAAAACTGCACATCAATAGCTGAGCAAGTAAATGATCTACCTTTACTTTCTATGCTAATCTGGTTACCTCCCAACCCTGTCCCATGATTTTTGCACATTAATGATCTTGTTGTTTGGAATTCAGGTGTGTTTCCAAGATCTCTATGGACCCCTTCCTTATGGCTCCAAATTCTCCATACTCCTCACTGATTTGAGACTCCTCTCTTCCCTTTCCCTCCTCTGCTTGGGAGACATACCTCCCTATTCTCTATTCTGCCCAGTCATTGGTGATCAGCATTTATTGTCAAGAAAGATAATAAATGGTAAGAACTGCCTACAAACTTGAGAAAGGAAGTTTTCATATACGAATTACCATTCCATATGTGTCAGAAATGAAGCAGTATGTGAGGGCAGGGAAACCAGCTTTTGAATTGCACAAGGGTAAACTTTACACAGTGTACAAAAACATTTTGCCTAGAGTAAGGTATAGTTTTGATTGCAAAAAAGTATAAAATCTAGAATATGTAAATACAAATGTTAGCATCATTTTGGAGACAAATCCTTAGAGTGAATAAATAGAAAATTCAATGCTGAGTGTTCATTTTTTAGAAGGTCTCAGAAGGTAACTGTACAGTGGATAATTTTGACAATATTTTAAAAAGTGTACTCATGTATATTTACATCATTGTTTATAAATATAGATAATCTGTACTAAAGATATAATATAGATCACAAAGCTAAAGTGAAAGGGACTAGAAGATACATGCATCCCTCAATAATCACAAGTATTTGGAACAAAATAAAAAGTGAATTGGAGCATACAAAAAGGTTCTGAAAGTATGAAAACAGATATAATTTGTTTCTAGAGAAAGAGGTAGTGAAACAATAAGAGGAGCATCAAACAAGGAACGCAAATATTGGATTAACATCTACTTTTAAAGAACTTCTCTCACTGAGGCAAGAAAAGTCAATCCTCTACTGTATATTTGTCAGGGGCCTCATATCAGCTAGTGTATGCTGCCTGGTTGGTGGCCCAGGGTAGGGGTTGGGTGGGTGGGGATATCCTCTTGAAATGGGGGAGGAGGTATGAGATGAGGAACAGTATGATTGGAATGTAAAATTAGATTAAAGAATAAAAACATGAAGGATGGTTCTAATAGGGAATTATATACAGTGCTTCTGTTCTGCTGATGGTTTTTGTTTTCTAAAACTGTGACTCACACTCATAGATTCACATGTTATGAATCACATTTTCTATTCAAAATATTTCATAATAAAAAGTAACCACATGTTTAAAATCCTTTGTGGTATCGTTAATATTTAATTGACCTGTTTCAAAATAGATTGTAACATACTTTGTTACTCAAATATGCCCATTTAGCAAAAGTTAATAATACTGTTTTTACACCATTCTAATAGTGAAAACATTTTGGAAATACAGATATAGTGATCTATTTTCTTTTGGTCACAACTAGCTTTAAAGGTCAAGAGTATAAGATATAAATAGAAATTAGGATCAAACTTTGATTTTGAAAGCCTGATAATAGTATAGGCTTGTGGGTCCAGTCTCAACTTTGCCATAGGGCACAGCCACTTGGGGAAGCGGGATTCAGGGAGTTTGACTGGACTTAACCCACAAAGCCTACCAGGGCAGGTATGGGCAGTAGTGAAGTACCAGGACAGTGTTCCAGGGAGAGGGAACCACTTTCTGACATTTGGGAAGAAGGAGCTGGCTGGGAAACCCAGGGTCTGTGAAGAAGCTGGGGTCATGGAGTTTCCAGGCTCTTGGACACCTAGGTACTGCTGGAAGTTGCAGAAATGCTGAGAATGGAGTCTGGGCCCATAGGCTGGGTCTATCCCAGGTCAGGGGAAAATGGGAGCTCCAAATATTCTCCAGTGAGAGTTAATGGCTGCAGACTTGGTTGCTATCATGACTGGGAGTACAGAGAGGCCTTCTACAGGACACTTGTATCCCTACAGTTGATCTCAATGGAAAGAGACAGCCTGTGGTTACAAAACATTTATTGCCATTGTGGAAAATGGATGTGTGAAAACATACCCCACTTCTCAGGGTTGCGCTCACTGGTTAATCACCTTCAATATATTAAGTATATGACATATTTTGAATTTAGAGATGATTATACAATACATTTTAGTTTTTGTCTCAGCATTATTTCTTATTTGCAACCTATGTATAATCCAGTGGGAATATACGATATAGATAGATTCTGTATTATGAAGTAGTCTATATATTTTTATCATTCACCCATTTTGTCATACATTTAAATGTTTGCTGAATGGTTACTCTGTAAACAATGGTGAACATATACTTTTGGGAGGTGTTTAGTATAAGGAAAATAAAAGTCAATGAATATACATACACTTAGGTAAAAATAAGCAGGCTTCAAACCATAAATGATAAGTAACATTACGTAGAACATGAAAAATCCTAGAAAAAATAAAGCAGATTCAATGGATCAAGGTTTGAGAATAGTGTGACATTGTCTCTCTGGTACAAAGGGAAAACATCAATCAAATGTGTCAATTACATTTGTAATGTCAGCAACATCAATCACTTATGAATGATACCAGTGGCAAAAGTTGCAACGAAATCTAATGTATTGATTTTTGCAAAGTTTAAGGTATAGAACAAGCACAACATCTTTAAAGAACAGAAAAAATTCCAATACAGAAGATGCATGAGAAAGCTAATCTAGCAATTTGCAGTTGCATAGCAATTGTTTGCTGTGGAATGTCACTGCAATGTGACCAAATACAGATTACAGGAAGACTGTTTAAATGACAATTTAGAGAGATAATGAGGGTAATCTATAGGAAGACTAGAAGACTCTGTGTGCATGATAAGAGGTGTAATGAAATAGCAAAACAAATAGATAAAAAAAAAAGTCTTCAATGACAAGAGGATTTCTCACCCTCTTGGACATTCTGCTTATCAGTGAAATATATGGAAAATAAAAGGAGATAATAGTTATCTAACTTTACATTCACTAAGTGTCAAGGCACATGTTGGAATAAAAATTAAGTTCCAGTGAAAAGCATTTAGTGCTTTGTCATGGCTCTGCTAAGTGAACATTTTTAGATTCTGTTATGTAGATCAAGTAGTTAAGGAGGCAGTGGCAACATGACTATTACTATTAACCCGTATATAAAGTGAAAAGAGCCTTGGCATAAGGAAACACACCTTCATGCTAAAGTGCAGGTTGTTCTCTTAATTTACAAAAATTCAGAAATATACATACTTTAATCTATATACTAAAGTGATACCATGGAATAAATTTATTTGGATAAAGAAAACTTTCCAAAATAAAATGAAAGTATGTGAATGTACATAGGCCATGTACTACCCTTTGCTATGATATGTACCTGAAAACATTAACTAAAGCTATATAATTAGATCATGTTTTCAGAAGCTGTGGATAATTCTACAAATTTCTGCATCTTTTAGATATACCAAAATATAGCTATATGCTTATTAATTAATTAATTAATTAATTTATTTATTTATTCATTTTTCTAAAGGCTGAGAAAAAAGATAAATGAACAAGAAAATAATTCAATGATAGAAAAACTATATTATGAGGAAAATAATATCATTTGCATCTTATTATGAAATATACAATTAATTACATAAAGATAATAGGTTAAAGATACCAAACACACAATTATATCTGCCATCTTTAGTTCATTGTTGGATGCATACATAAATTATTTTTCTAAATATGTTTTCAATAGTTATGTTTTCTTCAAGTCTTTGTTTTATGTGTCATTTTCTTTCATGATGAGCAAATTACTCATGAAAACATAATCTTTATCAAATGTACATCTGATGATATCACCTCACCACATAATGTAGAGACAATGACTGATTTTCTCCACTCACTGTAGATCCTAGAAGCTTTCTCTATCTCATACACATTTAAGACCTTGAAATTTTATACCTCACTTTTGCAAATTCAGCCTGCTTTCCAAGTGGTGCTCTTTCAGTAAATTTCTCTGGTTTCCATGTATTAAGTTTTTCTCCTCTTATGATTACCAATTTAGGTAATCATATTTTTCTAATTTTGACTTTAATTATATATACAAAATATATATTATCCATTTGCAAAATTTTTGCAAATTATTGCATTCTTATTCTTATAATTGTGACTTGTGCTTTTTGTTTGCCTGTACTCCTGTACTGGAGTCAGCTGTAGACCCCAGGCTGAATGGTATTATTTAGAAGTGGCATTTCTACAAGCTCCACAATGACTGCCAACAGCTAATGAATAGCTAGTGAACTTGCTTTGAACAGAGGATACACAAGATCTGATGATACAGTGTTCAAAAGTGAAAGAGTGACACATGGCCTTTCACAACTTGGTGCATCTCATCAGGCCCACAGTTAGGTGCCCTAAGTGAGATAGTACACGAAGGAAGGTCTGAGCTGTTAGGGGCTAGAAGTAGTCAGGGTTGCTGATCTCCATAAGAAAGTGCTGTGTACTATTCAAATCTCTGTAGACCCACGAAGCAAAACAAATTGACTGAACAACTATAGGCCAATTTCCATCTTCTGATGGAATACTGTTTTAAGATCATACTTTCCCCCAGGAATCATTCTGCTCCCAAAATGAAAACAATTCTGCTGAAGAACACAAAGTGACCTACCAGCAAATATGATCTATAGTGATCCTGGAATTTCTACTAAATGAAAAAACAGCAGTCATGACAAAGGAAGGGAAGAACGTCAAGGCTTCTGAGAGTTTTCACATAGTACGGGAAAATGCCAAGCTCTTTGGCATCTAAGCAAAAAGGGGTGAGAGAAACTGCCCAACAAGATGTTGAAAACAATAAGTAATACACTGTTCGGAGCTTGCAGTAAATTTTCAGTGAGTAAAAAGCAAAGACATATCTGTGGCTTGGAATGAGTGTTTAGTATCATCCTATTACTTTCCAAGAACATTATAGTTCTACTTTTAGGCTAGTGTCTTACTTAGTATCTCTATTGTTGTAATAAATCACTATGATCAAACACAAAGTTGGGAACAGAAGAGTTTATTTGACTTATACTTCCATACCAAAATCCGTCATTGGAGAAATTCAAGACAGGTACTCTGACATGGATGGAACCTGGAATCAGAAGCTCATGCAGAACCATGGAAGGATTTAGGACCAAAATGCCAAAGAAGCAGAAGGATAATGTGTGAAAGCTATATAAGAGAGATGATACAATCATGTAAGTGGCAGGGAAGAGCAGCCCCAGCATCCCTTGCCATTGAATCTACAGTAGCAAAGATAGAATAAAGATTTTAGCAAGTGAAAATTTAGGAATTTTGGAGGAGAGGTATTAGCAACAAGAAAGTTTGGGATTTGCCTAGCCATTGAGCTGCTGCATAAGGCATATTAAATACAAGGACACACTTGTGAGTCTAGGAGAAATGGATGATTTTCTAGAGAGATACCTCCTACGAAAGTTACATTAAGAGCAGGTAAACTATCTAAACAAATTCATATCCCCTAAGAAAGTAGAAGTAGCCATTAAAAACTTCACAACAAAAAAAAAAAAAAAAAGTTAATAGCTCTACTCATCAAAATATCCTATACAATAGAAACAGAAGAAATACTACCTCATTCATTTTATAGAGCCACAATTACTCTGATTCCTTAAGCACACGTAGACCCAACAAAGAAAGAGAACTTCAGACCAATTTTGTTTTTAAATATTGATGCAGGAATACTCAATAAAATTCTGGCAAACCAAATCCAAGAACACATCAAAATGATCATTCACCAGGATCTTCAATAGGATCAAGTAGATTTCATACCCAGGGATGAATGGATGGTTCAATGTATGAAAATTCATCAATTTAATCCATGATATAAATAAACTCAAAGAAAAAAAATCACATGATCATCTCATTAGATACTAAAAGAACTTTAAAAATTACAACACACTTTCATGTTAAAATCCTTGGAAAGATCAGAAATTCAAGCCACATACCTAAACATAATAAAAAGCAATATTGAACAAACCAACAGCCAATATTAAATTAAATGGAGAGCAAATTGAAGGAATCCCACTAAAATCAGTGACAAGACAAGGTCCACTCTCTATGCATTTATTCAATAAGTTTGAGCTAGAGAAATTAGACAAAAAAAAAATGAAGGCCAAGGGGATACACATTGGAAAGGAAGAATTTGTGGTATTACTATTTGCAGATGATATGATACTATACATAATTGATCTCCCAAAAATCTACCAGAGGGCGAAGGGCAAGGGAGCAGACTGCAGAAGCAACACAGCTTCTGGGATAGGCAGAATTGACACAGCATCTGGGACAGACCCCGTTTTGGGCTCCAGACATCCAGGCACCTTCCCCGCCAGAGGAGAGGTATCTGTCCATGAGGGCTCAGACCACCAGAGCAGATGAGAGAGCCATCTTGGGTCCTGTGTCACTCAGAGACCAGACTGTGCAGGTGAGCATGCAGACTGCAAAGACAACACATCTTCTGGAACAGGCCCTATTTCGGGCCTTCATCTTCAGCCAGGAGGCAGGTATGAATGCCAGATATCTGTGCACCGTTTCTGCAAGAGGAGAGCTTGCCTGCAGAGAGAACTCTGACCACTGAGACTCAGGAGAGAGCTGGACACCCAGGTCTGCTGACAGAGGCAGGCTAACAGAATCAGAGGAGGAACAAGCTCCAAACAGAGACAACTATAACAACTAACTCCAGGGATTACCAGATGGCTAAAGGAAAACTTAAGAATCTTACTAAGAGAAACTAAGATCACTCATCATCAGAACCCAGCACTCCCACCTCAGACAGTCCTAGATACCCCAACGCACCTGAAAAGCAAGACTCAGATTTAAAATCATATCTCATGATGCTGGTAGAAAACATCAAGAAGGCCTTTAATAATTCACTTAAAGAAATACAGGAGAACATTGCTAAAGAGGTAGAAGTCCTTAAAGAAATACAGGAAAACACAACTAAACAGGTGATGGAATTGAAAAAAAAAATCCTAGACCTAAAAAAGAAGTAGAAACAATAAAGAAAACACAAAATGAGACAACACTGGAAATAGAAAACCTAAGAAAGAAATCTGGAACCATAGATGTGAGCATCAGCAACAGAATACAAGAGATGGAAGAGAGAATCTCAGGTGCAGAAGATTCCATAGAGAACATGGGCACAACAATCAAAGAAAATACAAAATGTAAAAAGATCCTGACTCAAAACATCCAGGAAATCCAGGATACAATGAGAAGACCAAACCTTCAGATAATAGGAGAATGAAGATTTTCAACTTAATGGGCCAGCAAATATGTTCAACAAAATTATAGAAGAAAACTTCTCAAACCTAAAGAAAGAGATGCCCATGAACATATAAGAAGCCTACAGAACTCCAAATAGACTGCACGAGAAGAGAAATTTCTTTTGACACGTAATAATCAGAACAACAAATGCACTAAATAAAGATACAATATTAAAAAGGATTAAGAGAAAAAGGTCAAATAACATATACAGGCAGGCCTACTAGAATTACACCAGGCTTCTCACCACAGACTATGAAAGCCAGAAGAGCCTGGACAGATGTTATGCAGACCCTAAGAGAACACAAATGCCAGCCCAGGCTACTATATCCAGCAAAACTCTCAATTACCATAGATGGAGAAACCAAAGTATTCCATGATAAAAACAAATTCATACAATATCTTTCCACGAATCCAGCCCTTCAAAGGATAACAAAAGGGAAAATACCAACAAAAAGACAGAAACTACACCCTAGAAAAATCAAGAAAGTAATCCTTCAACAATCCTAAAAAAGACAGCCACAAGAACAGAATCCAAACTTTAACAAAAAAATGAACAGGAAGCAACAATTACTTTTCTTTACTTTCTCTTAGCATCAATGGACTCAATTTCCCAATAAAAAGACATACACTAATAGACTGGCTACACAAACAGGACCCAACATTTTGTTGCTTACAGGAAGCCCACCTCAGGGAAAAGGACAGACACTACCTCAGAGTGAAAGGCTGGAAAACAATTTTCCAAGAAAATGGTCCGAAGAAAAAAGCTGGAGTAGCCATTCTAATATCAAATAAAATTGACTTCCAACCCAAAGTTGTTAAAAAAGACAAGGAGAACTTCATACTTATCAAAGGTAAAATCTACCAAGATGAACTCTCAATTCTGAATCTCTATGCTCCCAATACAAGGGCAGCCACATTCATTAAAGAAACTTTAGTAAGTTCAAAGCACACATTGCACATCACACAACAATAGTGGGAGACTTCAACACCCCACTCTCACCAATGGACAGATCCTGGAAACAGAAAGTAAACAGAGACACATGAACACTAAGAGAAGTTATGAAAGAAATGGATTTAATTGATATCTACAGAACATTTTACCCTAAAACAAAATGATATACCTTCTTCTCAGCACCTCATTGTACCTCCTCCAAAACTGACCATATAATTGGTCACAAAACAGGCTTCCACAGATACAAAGACACTGAATTTATCCCATGCATCCTATCTGATCACCATGGACTAAGGTTGATCTTCAATAACAATATAAATAATAGAAAGCCAACATTCACATGGAAATTGAACAACACTCTACTCACTGATTCCTTAGTCAAAGATGAAATAGAGAAAGAAATTAAAGACTTTTTAGAGTTTAATGAAAATGAATACACACCATAATGAAACTTATGGGACACAACGAAGCCAGTCCTAAAAGGAAAACTCATAGCCCTGAGTGCCTCCAACAAGAAACTAGAGAGAGAATACACTAGCAGTCTGACAGCACACCTGGAAGCTCTAGAATTAAAGGAAGCAAATTCACCCAAGAGGAGTAGACAGCAGGAAATAACCAAACTCAGGGCTGAAATCAAACAAGTAGAAACAAAAGGAACTATTCAAAGAATCAACCAAACCAGGAGCTGGTCCTTTGAGAGAATCAACAAGATAGATAAACCCTTAGCCAGACTAACTAGGGGGTACAGGGACATTATCCTAATTAACAAAATCAAAAATGAAAAAGAAGACATAACAATAGAACCTGAGGAAATCCAAAATATCATCAGATCCTACTACAAAACACTATATTCAACAAATCTGGAAAACCTGGATGAAATGGACAAACTTCCTAGACAGATACCAGGTACCAAAGTTAAATCAGGATCAGATTAACGATGTAAACAGTTTCATTTCCCCTAAAGTTATAGAAGCAGTCATCAATAGTCTCCCAACCAAAAAAAGCCCAGGACCAGATGGGTTTAGTGCAGAGTTCTACCAGACCTTCAAAGAAGAACTAACTCCAACTCTTCTTAAACTATTACATGAAATAGAAACATAAGGTACTCTATCCAATTCATTCTATGATGCCACAATTACTCTGATACCTAAACCACACAAAGATCCCACAAAGAAAGAGAACTTCAGACTAATTTCCCTGATTAATATCAATGCAAAAATACTCAATAAAATCCTTGCAAACTGAATCCAAGAACATATCAAAACGTTCATCCATCATGACCAAGTAGGCTTCATTCCAGGGATGCAGGCATGGTTTAATACAGGGAAATCAATCAACATAATCCACCATATAAACAAACTCTAAGACAAAAACCAGATGATCATCTCATTTGATTCAGAGAAAGCATTTGACAAAATCCAACACCCATTCATGATAAAAGTCTTGGAATGATCAGGAATTCAAGGCCCATAACTAAACATAATAAAAGCAATATACAGCAAACCAGTAGCTAACATCAAACTAAATGAAGAGAAACTCAAAGCCATCCCACTGAAATCAGGGACTAGACAAGGCTGCCCACTTACTCCCTACCTATTCAGTATAGTACTTGAAGTTCTAGCCAGAGTAATTCATCAACAAAAGGGCATCAAGGGGATACAAATTAGAAAGGAAGAAATCAAAATATCACTATTTGCAGATGATATGATAGTATATATAAGTGATGACAAAAATTCCACCAGAGAACTCCTAAACCTGAAAAAGAGCTTCAGTACAGTAGCTGGATATAAAATTAAGTCAAACAAATCAGGGGTCTTTCTCTACATTAAGGATAAACGGACTGAGAAAGAAACTAGGGAAACAACACCCTTCACAATAGTCACAAATAATATAAAATACCTTGGTGTGATTCTAACTAAGGAAGTGAAAGATCTGAATGATAAGAACTTCTAGTCTCTGAAGAAAGAAATTGAAGAAGATCTTAGAAGATGGAAAGATCTCCCATGCTCATGGATTGGCAGAATTAAGATAGTAAAAATGGCTATCTTGCTGAAAGCAATCTCCAGATTCAGTGCAATCCCCCTCAAAATAACAACTCAGTTCTTCACTGAGATAGAAAGGGCAATTTGCACATTCATCTGTAATAATAAAAAAAACTAGGATAGCAAAATCTATTCTCAACAATAAAAGAACCTCCAGTGGAAAAACCATGTCTGACATTAAGCTGTACTACAGAGCAATTGTGATAAAAACTGCATGGTACTGGTACAATGACAGAAAGGTAAATCAATGGAATAGAATTGAAGACCCAGAATAGAATCCACACACCTATGGTCACTTGATCTTTAACAAGGGAGCTAAAACCATCCAGTGGGAAAAAAGACAGCATTTTCAACAAATGATGCTGGTAAAACTGGAGGTTATCATGTAAAAGGATGTAAATTGATTCATTCTTATCGACTTGTACTAAGGTCAAATATAAGTGGATCAAAGACCTTCCCATAAAACCAGAGACATTGAAATTAATAGAGGAGAAAGTGGAGAAAAGCCTCGAAGATATAGGCACAGGGGACAAATTCCTAAACAGAACAGCAATGGCTTGTGCTATAAGATCAAGAATTGACAAATGGGACCTCATAAAATTGCAAAGCTTCTATAAGGCAAAAGACACTGTCAATAAGACAGAAAGGCCACCAACAGACTGGGAAAGGATTTTTACCAATCTTAAAACTGATAGGGGACTAATATCCAATATATAAAAAGAGCTCAAGAAGCTGGGCTCCAGAAATTCAAATAACCCCATTAAAACATGGGGTAGATAGCTAAACAAAGAATTCTCAATTGAGGAATACCGAATGGCTGAGAAGCACTTGAAAAAATGTTCAACATCCTTATTCATCAGGGAAATGAAAATGAAAAGAACCTTAAGATTCCACCTCAAATCAGTCAGAATGGCTAAGATCAAAAACTCCTCCATTGACTGTGAGATTGCAAGCTTGTACAACTACTCTGAAAGTCATTCTGGAGGTTGCTCAGAAAATTGGACATAATACTACTGGAAGATCCAGCAATACCTCTCCTGGGCATATACCCAGAAGACCTTCCAACTGGTAATAAGTACACATGATCCACTATGTTCATAGCAGCCTTATTTATAATAGCCAGAAGCTGGAAAGAACTCAGATGTCCCTCAAAAAGAAGAATGGATACAGGAAATGTGGTACATTTACACAATGGAGTACTACTCAGCTATTGAAAACAATAAATTTATGAAATTCTCGGGCAAATGGATTTATCTGGTGGATATCATCCTTAGTTATGTAACCCAATCACAAAAGAAGTCATTAGATATGCACTCACTGATAAGTGGATATTAGCCCAGAAACATTGAACACCCAAGATACAATTTGCAAAACACAAGAAAATCAAGAAGAGGGAAGACCAACTGGTGGATACTTCATTCCTCCTTTAAATAGGGAACAAATTACCCAAGAAAGGAGTTAGAGACAAAGTTTGGAGCTAAGACAAAAGGATGGACTATCCAGAGAGTACCCCACGAGGGGATCCATCCCATAATCAGCCACCAAACCCTGACACTATTGCATATGCCAGTAAGATTTTGCTGAAGGGAGCCTGTTATACCTGTCCCATATGAGGCTACACCAGTGCCTGGCAAATACAGAAGTGGATGCTCACAGTCATCTATAAGATGGAACACAGGGCCTCAATGGAGAAGCTAGAGAAATCACTCAAGGAGCTGAAGGGGTCTACAACCCTATATGTGGAACAACGATACGAACTAGCCAGTACCCCCAGAGCTCATATTTCTAGCTGCATATGTAGCAGAAGATGGCTTAGTTGGCCATCATTGGGAAGAGAGGCCCCTTGGTATTGCAAACTTTATATTCCCCAGTGCAGACGATTGTCAGGGCCAAGAAATTGTATTTGATGGGTAGGGGATCAGGGCAGATGTAGGAAATGAATGGAAGAGAAAGTGGGAAAAAACCTTGAACAAAATGACACAGGGAGAAATTTTCCAAAGAGAGCAAACTTCAATGGCTCATGCTGTTATACCAACAATTGTTAAATGGTACTTCATGAAAATGTAAAGTTTCTGAAAAACAAAAGTCATAGTCAATAAAACAAATCGATAACCTACAGATTGCGTAAAAATCTTTACCACCCCTAAATCCAATATAAGGCTAATATCCAAAATATATAAAATACTCAAGATGCTAATCTTCCAAAAATCAAATAACCCGATCAAAAATTGAGGTACAGGGCTAAAACAGAGAAATCTCGATTGAGGAATCTCAAATGGCCAAAAAGTACATAAAGAAATGTTGAACATACTTAGTCATTAGGGAAGTGCAAATCAAAATGCCCCTGAGATTCCACCTTATACCAATCAGAATAGTTAAGATAAGAAACTAAGGAGACAGTAGATGCTGGAGAGGATGTGGAGAAAGAGGAACACTCATTCTTTGCCAGTGGCAGTGCACAAAGGTAGAACTATTCTGGAAATCAATCTGTTGGTTCCTCAGAAAATTGGAAATAGTTCTACCTGAAGACTCAGATATACCCATATACCTAAAAGAAGCTCCAATATATAACAAGTACATGCTCCATTATGTTCATAGCAGCCTTGTTTATAAAAGCCAGAATCTGGAAACAACCCAGATGTCCCTTAACAGAAGAGTAGATAAATAAAAATGGCACATTTACAAAATAGAATAGTAATCAGCTATTAAAAAATTATACCTTCCCGAATTTTGGAGACAAATGAAAAGAGCTAGAAAATAGCATGTTGAGTGAAGTAACCCAGACCCAAAAGGAAATACATACATATACTGTTTGATAAGTGGTCATTAACCCAAAAGCTCAGCATACCCACAATACAACTCACAGACCATATGAATCTTGACTAAAAGGAAGACCAAAGCATGGATGTTTCAATCCCACTTAGAATGAGGAACAAAATAATCACTGGAGGCAGAGGGAGGGAGGGTCCTCGATGGAATAATGAGGGGGAGGAAAAAAATAGGGGGATAATTTCAAGTATGGGAAGAGACAGGTGAGAAATCAGGAGAGCCAGAAAAAAAAATGAATAGAAATATTTAGTAGTGGAGGGAGAAGAAGAGAGCACTAGAAAATCCCAGACACCAGAGATATTATAGGCTCAAAAGACCCAGTGGGGATTACCTTAGTGAAATGCCATTCAGAGAGGAGATAGAACCTGAAGAGATCACCCCAGTAGATTGGTGGGGCCCCCAGTTGAGGAAGAGGCCACTCATTCATCTCAAAATTTCAAACCCACAATTGTTCTTATCTAAAGGATACACAGGAACAAAAATGGGAATAGATACTGTAGAAAAGGTAATTGAAAGACCACCTCACCTTGGAATTCATCCCATCGGCAGACAGCAATTCTGAACACTATTGCTGATGCCAAGAACTGCATGCAGAGAGGAGCTCAGTAGGGCATTCCTGTGAGAGGCTCTGTCAGAACCTATGAAAGATACACTCACAGCCAACCATGAAAACGAGCCTGTGGACTCCAATGAAAGAAATACGGAAAAACTGACGGATCTTAAGGGGATTGGATCCCTATAAGAAGAACAACAATATCAACTAACTGAAACCCTCAGAGCACCCAGGGACTAATCCACAACCAAAGAATATACATAGATAGGTCAATGTTTCCATTACATATGTAACAGAAGATTGCCTTGTATCAATGTGAGTGGAGGCACTTGGTCCCGTGGAGCCTGTTTACCCGAGGGAAGGTGCCTGTTAGTAGGATAAGGAGTGGGTGCATTGGTGGGGCTGCAGCCTCATAGAGGCAAGGGGGGAGGAATGGGATGTGGGGTTTGCAGGAAGGAGACTGGGAAGAGGGACCAAATTTGAAACGTAAATAAATAAAACATTCAATAAAAAAGTAGAAAGAAAGAAAGAAAGAAAGAAAGAAAGAAAGAAAGAAAGAAAGAAAGAAAGAAAGAAAGAAAGAAAGAAAAAAGTAGGAAAGAAGGAAGGAAGGGAGGGAGGGAGGGAGGGAGGGAGGGAGAGAGAGAGAGAGAGAGAGAGAGAGAGAGAGAGAGAGAGAGAGAGAGAGAGAGAAAGAAAGAAAGAAAGAAAGAAAATACAATTCTATAATTAAAGCTGAAGAACAGGTCAACTTTAGATTCCTTTTGTCCGGTATTGTTCCTAATTATTTTGTTTATTTTCAATTTTACATTAAATGTTTAAATATTAAATTACTGTAAATCTTACTATAATTACTTTTTCAACTTAATAGGACTTTACAAAAACAAAATATATCAATTGATCTAAATGTAAATAGCTAGATAATTGATCTAATTTACTTAAAATTCAAAACGTTGATATTATTTGCCATGAAGTTTTCCATGAGTTATCTGCAATGAGAAATAGAAAATATAACTATAAAAAAAAAAAAAAAAAAAAACAACCTTTGAACAAATAATTAAAAAAAAAAAAAAAAAAAGACCTTCCATCTGTAGAAAGGTCTTTAATATCCTGGACCAGCAGTAAACTTTTGAAA